>NW_010226001.1:7107-13757 GCF_000690775.1 Eurypyga helias
TAGCTTCGTATTATCTACAGGCCAACTGTAGGATCCAAAAACATTCTTTTCATTTAACTAGGCAATGAATGACACACCCAGCTGTTTTCTCCAGCTCCCTGCAGTTTGCATTCTTGAGTGAGAGATTTCTACATCCTAGCATAGCCCCACGTTCTCAGGGTACAGAAACTTAGCCCCCACAGAAATAACTTTAGTAGCCGACAGCATTTTTTTTTACAATAGGCAGACTTTTCTTACAGGTTCCAGTTCTGGTTTGTGTCTCAGTCTAAGGTAGAGGAGTAGAACTTATTTCAGAGTGTCTTTGTTTAATTAGACATTCAGCTTAAAACCAAATCAGACAGACACTGACATCTGCTGAACGAAAAGCAAAGCAAGGGATTTCAGGAGCTCATCAAAAATTGTCAGAAAGTTTCTACCCAAAACAATCCACATTGAAGACAGGTGCCAGCGGCTTTCTATCACGCTCCCATGCGAGAGCACACCTTAAAGCCTGCTACTGCGTCGTAGGCGCTGGCAACTTGCTACACTGGTAAAACTCTTGCTAGTTAAAGAAGCAAATTAACCATGTACAGAAAACGTGCTTAACAGCGAGATCACTGTAACAGCCTTTATTGCAGCACATGCTGAAGTAACAGCTTAGCTACCCCAGAGTTTCACACATGCCTTGCTGTTTCAGAAGTGGGTTAGCAGCTCCCCATGGCTTGTAACACAGCACAGGGATCAATACCTGCACAAGAGCTCTGCCTTCCGCTGCTTTTGGTTAGGAAAGTCAATGTGCTGAGGAAGACTCCCCACAGCAATCTGTCTTTGCAACGTACGCTTTAATTAGCTGTTGCATCTTTCTCCTTAGAAAGACAGGAAAAGCCTGGAGAGGGACGCGCTTCGCAGCATTAGAGTTCATAGTCATCCGGATGGTAGAGCTCGCTCATGAGGCGATAGATGTAGGAAGGTGCGTTACCCCCGATGTTAGAAATGAAGAGAGTAATGAGCTCTGGCGGGACGTAGTCAAACACTGGGCAGTGAACATTGATCTTTGCCAGGATCTCCCCTGTGAAGTAACAGCAACAATATCAGACAAAGCAACTCGAAGTAAATTCAGCCTTCTACACGTCTTCCTGGGCTCCCAAAGAAACTGGCTATGCGTGTGCCACCCTGAAGTCAGTACTGGGACACCCAACTTCCTCACTGGTGTCACTGAATTACAGGTATAGCGCAATCTGGGATGAGTGGCAGCACTTTCTCTTGGTAGTTTTTACTGGTAGTAACCCCAAATCCCCTCTGGTGTAGATTTATTAATCGCCAGAAAAACTGCCAGTATATAATTAGAATGCAAGAATCCTGATGCTGCCAAAGTTATTTCCACAAAAGCTCAGAAGGCCAAACCCAAAAACCTGTGCCAAGCCGGAGATCTTCATTTCAAGTCTGTCACAGAAACAGAGCTTTGAAAGAGACTTTACTACCTGAAAATGGGCTTGGGAGCTGATGCCTTTCTAAAGATGGTGCTTGTGTGGGAAGCCCGTTGCAGAGATACTGGGTTTCAACAAGTGGATCACATAACGAAGTTTCCAAAATTAATGTGAGTTGTAGGAAGGAAAGGAAGCTGCCCTCGGTGCTGGGCATCTGCTCTGTCCCACAGGAAACTGCCACCTGCCTGGCACCACTATCACAATCCCATAATAAAACACTATTTCAGAGCAGAACCACAAGTATGAAGATAGTGTTCAAAGGAAATCCTTTTTCTGTACTTTCTATTAAAGTTACATAGAAAATAGGTTGGTTCCCAGCACTTTTTTTCCTGCTTAAGACAACAGGAAAGGATTTTCTGTCTTGAGTTACAGGACAGTCTTATATTTAAATTTTCTGTGAGCTATTAAAAAACCCCACACAATTATAGCCTGAACCAGCGTGACCAGCTTGTATAAAGAAGAACCAGTACCTTCTGTGAATGGCAGCACTTCCTGTGGTGACACAAACTTGTGGAATGAATCTTCTTCATTGGGGAACTGAACAAGAAAGAATACAGGAAGGTCAGGAAGAGACTGCCTCATTCTCCTAGTGAAAACACATCCTGGGTGCTGGAAGGAACTAAAGCAGAGGAAGAAGACCTGCCAGATGACTACATCCGTTTAACAGTGCTTGTACCTAGAACCTCTCTAACATCTACAGGTGAAAGGTTTTTCCTCAGAGCTTTTGGAGCCCTCCGTGACCTGGCTGCCCTTCTGCCAAGCCTAGAGAGCTGGAGCAGAGAAGCGACTTCCCCAGCCTGCAACTGCATCTGACAGTACCGAAAAAGTACTGAGCATAAGAAGCAGCTCAGAGCATCTCCAACTACCTCCTCTATCAGCACAGACACTAAACAGAGAAATTTAAATCTGCTATGGTTGAAGAAAAATAAGGGTGGTGAGGTCAGTCTCTAGTGGGCAGCGGCCTACATCCACACCTGATGCACTGCATGCTCAGCACATGCGGCAGAGGGTGCTTCAGGCAGAGCCTGAGGCGTGCCGGATTAGAGAGGAGATCCTTACCCAAAAGTAACGGCCCTAAATGGGGGAGACGGCTCCTTTACCAACCTTGCCTCGGGCGGGTGGTGCTCTCCACCCCAAGCTTCCGCAAACATGAAATCGCCCCCCGTCTCTACGTTCTGCAGGCAGGGTCCCGAGGAGCTGCTGCACTGACCTGCGGTGAAAGCTTGAACATGGGGGCACACACGATGAGCGGAGTGGAGTGGTGTTTAGCTGCCAGTGCCAGAGTGTGAGTCCCACTCACAGCAATCAGGGCGCCATTGGCCAGGATCGTCTTTGTACCAACGATGACCTTAAAAGGCAAATCAGCATTAGATGGCATGTTCCACGGCAAACCGGGGAAGGAACGCTTCCTGGCTCCGACCGTGCCGGATCAGCTGGAGGAGGAGTTTGTCAGAACAACCAGCCAGCCAAAGGCTGGAGTTACAGGGCAGCTGGATGCCTGATCTGTTTCATCTGGCCCTGGCTCTACACCGAGACGTTCCTCTCTAACAAGACCATGACTCCGGCATGGTGAGGCCAACACAGAGAACTTCAGAGGACAAATGTATGTTCTACTGCAGGGAACACCGAGCAGGAACTGGGCTGTGTTCCCTGTTGTTCTACAGGCCTGCAAAGTAAGCTTTGACTGCTGGCTGCAACAATTCCCTTGCTGTAAAATGGGGATAATGTAAAGCAGCTTAAAATAGGTAAGAAATGGTGTGGCTGGATCTTATTATGTTACAAGTACTGGTGTGGGGTTTTTTGGTTTTGTTTATTTGTTGGGGTTTTTATTAGTTTGGGGTGCCAAGTCTTCATCTCTATAAAATAAAGAACAGGTCTGTTTGAAAGGACACACCTTGGCGATTCCCTTCACCACCCACCTTGTGTTCCAGGCAAGGGGAGCTTCTCCCCTTTGAAAATGCTGCTTTTTGTTCCATCTTCTTTAAAAGCTGAGGTTAATCCTTTGAGGGTCTCCTGGCTTGGTTTCTTGTAACTGTTCTGCCCGTTGGCCACTAAGGCAGAAAAACCTATGGCCGTGCAGTTAGCCATCACGCTGACTTGGGGTTCCACACTGAACCTACATCCCAGCTGTAAACGGGGACTGTTACAGCCGTGAGCCTTCAGCGAAGAAACGCACCCTTCGCTGCTGGGGCCTGCAGCTGGTTTGGGAGGCCTAACGCCCAACCTGCCGTGAACTCCCTCCTCCAGCAGAGCCCTCCTTACCTTGTTGACTCGAGACATGACAGCAAAAATAGCTGCATCGCTCATGACAGTAGTTTCGATGTTCTCTTTAGAGAGTCGGACTGCCATTTCGTGACCCTAAAAAGAGGGAGAATGCAATTGGTCCCCTGGGACACAGCTCCTGCAGTGCAGCTGTAGAGATACTAGCACCCAGGTCTTGCCTGAACTGCAAAACTACCAAGGAATGGAGCACAAACGCAGCCCTCCAAGTGAAGGACACGGGTAAGATAACGAGCTGTCTCCAGTGTCTCATCTGCAGGGGAACCTGGGTGACATTCAGCTTGCCTCCAGAGACAGGAGTTTGGCAAGAACGCACGGGACGACGCGGGGCCCGGAGAAGACAGCCAGCCCGCGCCTTACCTGGCAGAACGGCGCGCACTCCGCCACGATGACCTGGAACTTCCGCTTGCGGGCAGCTTCCTTCAGGAAGGCCTCAACGGTGCGCGAGTAGCCGATGGTCATGATCACCTCGTTGGAGTGGATATGCTCGAGCGCCTGCATAGCAATGTTGTCAGTGGTGCCCTCTGTAACAGAAGGAAGCCGTGGGTGGAATAGCAGCCAGGAAAAGCAGCGCTGGTGCTGCTAGGGCTGCCCTCCAAGATCACTTGTCACTAAAGCAATGCTGTGAGTGCTGGTAGAGCTGGAGCAGCTTTTCTCCCTGTTCCTTTTGCCAGTGGAGAGGGACCAAGAACCTGGCCCTTGAATCCCCGTGCTCCCTAGATACTCACAGACACAGCTGTATCAAAAACTCCGCCATGAGGGGAGTGGATTGCGTCAGCACCACTCCAGGTAACCGCCACGCCCACACAACAACTGGTGTCAGAAATGCAATGGTTTTACAATTCAGTAGCACTAGAAGCACGTGGAAAGCAGAGGCAGGGCAACCTGGGCCTCAGGAGGAGAGTTGGGTGCCTGAACTGTCACAGCATCACGGAAAAAGCGTATCACGGCGCTTTGCGACAGGGGTCGGGTTATATGTGCGCAGGGATTAAGTCCAACCTCCGCACATTGGTGATACTCGTCTTCAGAGGACTCCAGACTGCCCAGAAGACCAAGAGCACAGGCCAACGCCCCCCTTACTCTTCCCTCCATAGCGTTCCACCCCTCTCCCTGTAAGCCAGAGAGGACTTAACTAAGTCCTGGGAGCAGCAGGACTTCAATCCCTTAGTTCCTTCAGATTAAACCTCCCAGATCCTTGCTGTTTTCTTTCCACCTAAAAGGAGGGGGAAGCATTGGTCCCATCCCACAAGAAGCTAAACCCACAGAGCAGTTCAGACCCATCCGTACCTAACTCTATTAGCAGCTCGTTAATAGCTTCAATAACATTAGCTCTGAGAGGAGGATAAGGGGTGCTGAAATCCTCACTCAGTCCTCCGGAAGTCAGGAGTTTGTGCAGGGATTCTTGCTGGTCGCTTTCCTCACTGCGCCCGTGAAGCCTGCGGAGAGAAGCAGCCCTTCAGCCTCACGATTAGAGCGCAGGGACACAGCCAGGCTGACTAGCATCCCCACAGTGCAGCACACCTGGATGCGAACAGAGAGGAAAGAAAACCAAACGCAGGAGACACCCCATGCCACGCCAAAGAACTTCCCTAGCTGTCTCTGGCACAAAACGACACCCAAAGCTCTGCCAGGAAGTGCCTCCTAAGTCATGTGCAAAAGCTGCGGCCCACAGACGAGGCAACGGACCCTGCTGGGAACCCAAGGAGAGAACAGGCCAAGGTCAGGGCACAGGCCGTTTTCATGCACCCACAACATACACACCAAGTGGAGTTTCACTAGAGGAAATGGCATGCTGAAGGCAGCCTGGAGAAGGCTCCAGGGAGACCTTACTGCAGCCTTCCAGTACCTGAAGGGGCCTCCAAGGAAGCTGGGGGGGACTTTTTACAAGGGCCTGTAGTGACAGGACAAGGGGGAATGGGTTTCAACTGAAAGTGGGGAGGTTTAGATTAGATATCAGGAAGAAATTCTTCCCGGAGAGGGTGGTGAGGCACTGGAACAGGTTGCCCCGAGAAGCTGTGGATGCCCCATCCCTGGAAGTGTTCAAGGCCAGGCTGGATGAGGCTTTGAGCAACCTGGTCTAGTGCAAGGTGTCCCTACCCATGGCAGGGGGGTTGGAACTACATGGTCTTTAAGGTCCCTTCCAACCCAAACCAGTCTATGATTCTATGAAAACAGCAGGTTTCCGCTGATGTTAAACTCGGGGAATCCCTCTGTAGGGGAGGTGGGAAAAGGGGGTGATGGAAACTTAGCAGGCTCCCACAGAAGCAGCAGACCACACTGCGTGGGAGGGCTGTTCTGGGCTCCTAAGAGGGGTACAGACAGGAGAGGGGCACATCACCTGCCATACTCTTCCCGAATGACCTTCAGCACTCGCCGCACCATGTTGCCCACGGTTGTCTCGGACGGTTGGGCTGCCGTCATCCTCTGGCCCTCCGTCCGGATCAGATCCATGAGCTCCCCTGAAAGAGGGAAAGGCCTTGGTTATCGCTGCCCAGCGCGAACCCACGTGAGCATCAAACCAACGCGTCCACCCCGCAACGGCCCCACGGCCAGAGGCCGACTGCGGCACTAGTAACACAACACCCAGAAAAAGGACAGGGATGCGAGTGGAAAGCCACCCGCAGCAGAGCAGTCGGTTCCATTGGGATTTCTGCGGCATGGATCACCTGGATGCGACGCAGACATGGAACCCATGGAAGACCATAAGCCGAAAGCGCGCTGCTGGCAGGGTCACGCTCCACTGACAGCGCTGAGGAGAGAGCGAGGCTGAAGCGGGACACACTCGTGCAGCTCCCCACGATGCAGTGACACCGATACGCACAGCGGACCTCAAAGGACCAAGGTGCGGCAGGACAAGTGCTGGGAGCCCAGGCACACGGGCAGCTGCTTGCGAGGCTCCCGGCC
>NW_010226002.1:0-1863 GCF_000690775.1 Eurypyga helias
AGTGATTCTATGATTCTATGTATTTGTGTTTCCACATTTGTATGGAGTCAAAGTTCTGATTGCGCAGAAAAACTTTAAAAAGCATAGTTTAACATGACACTTTAAAGTTTAATACCCTAAAAATCAAAGAAGTTACATAAATGGAGCAACTAAAAGGATAAAAACTTGGAATTTGTAAGAAAATGTTTTCTGAGATACAAATAAAATGTATACTGAACATAAAAAGGCAACAATCATGCTTAGACGTAGGGAGCAGCAGAAATAAAGAGTGGAAGTCCTATCTGAGTGGTGAAAATAATGAGCAGTGTGAATTCTGACAAGTGGCAGCTTATTCCACGGGTAAAAAGATATTTTTTGGTTCCATTGAAAATCTGTCAGAGTTGATGGAATCAGTAAGACATAGAATCACAGAATGGTTTGGGTTGGAAGGGACCTTCAAGACCATCCAGTTCCAATCCCCCTGCCATGGGCAGGGACACCTTCCACTAGACCAGGTTGCTCCAAGCCTCATCCAGCCTGGCCTTGAACACTTCCAGGGATGGGGCATCCACAGCTTCTCCGGGCAACCTGTTCCAGTGCCTCACCACCCTCTCCGGGAAGAGGCTGTGCTTGGAGGGCTACTATGAGGCTGTGCTGGTGGGGCGGCCTGCTGTGAGGCCGTGACCAAGAGGTGGCTACTGTGAGGTTGTGCTTTAGGGGGGCACACTGAGGCCGTGTTGGGCATTTTCTGCAGGCCGCAGGGAGTGGCCGGCACTGTGCAGGCGGATCTAAGGGGTGAGCAGGCTGTGGGTGGTGGCGGGAGTCGCTGACGCCTCTGAGGCCGCCTGTAGACATGGCAGGCCACTGGAGAGCAGCATTGAGTCAGGAGTGCTGTTGCGTGCCTGAACACTGGTGAATAAACCAGCCTGCAGGTTATGTTTGCTGTTGGACACTGCTTTCAGATCAGATTTTATCAGAACCGGGGAAGCCACAGCTCACACAGTCCCATGTAACTCAGCCCTTGGGTACTTAGTCACTCCGACACTGAAACCAGCCTTTGGAGCATGTTTCCAGGAGCCCAACCTTCCTCAGGCATGGAGGTTAAAAAATATAGTAAAGTTCTCCTCAGTCTACAGCTACTGCAAGCTAGGTAAGATCTGTCCAAGTTAGCTGTAAACCATTCAGCTGATCTTTGTCTCTAGCCACAGTCGGGTTAAGGCTCACTGACACCAGTAGTTTTCTCCACTGCAGGGTCTTTGCTGTCGAACATTATGGCGTCGTTCCGCCTCTGCAAAGGTGAAAGATAAAGGGTGATAAAATAGCAGAGATCACACTGCTGCAGGAGTGGTTTAGGAGAAACAGAGTCCAAACATGCATTGATTTCAAACTAATGGCAACACATCTCAGTATTTGTACAGGAGATTTTTTTCTTTTAAAGAATATATCTTTCATTTAGATAAAAACATCTTTGTCAGTATATGCTATGGCATAAGATACTCTAACCTACACTACAATCAACTAGTTATATTAAAACTAACATTCAAGTGTTTATGTACCAAGGATATGCTATTCTTGATAGTAACCTTCTATAGGCCATGTATGCTTTTACTCCCAGTAACTGGATAGAATAAGGACCTAGACAGCAGGGACTGGATTTACAAAATCTTATTTTTGTGATTTTGACCTTTTTTGCAAAACCCAGAACATTTTTTTGCACTTGATCGAGCTCATTGATTAAATTATTCTAAACTGATAACTGATTGGGAACTGAAAAGCAGGACAACTCATTTTCTTCTCATCAGTGGATAAAGGACAGGCAACTGATATCATCTGCCTGGACCTGTGCAAAACATCTGACACTGTACTGCACAACATCCTTGTCTC
>NW_010226003.1:0-29148 GCF_000690775.1 Eurypyga helias
ATATATATATATATAATTTTTTTTTAAATTTTTAGTCCTCACTGCAAAGTGATTCAAGATATATCTGTTTCTGGAACTGTGAAAAATCTATTCTGAGTCTTTTAAAAGCCATTATTAAGCTATAGTCAAACACAGCATATCAAGGTAGTCCTGATTTCTATCTTTGACAACACTGCGGAATTCCTACTGTTCACAAAATGGATGTCCTGTGATTTATTTTTCTTGCTTCTTGGGCTAAGGACGACCGTTGCAGTTTCTTCTTTAATAGAACCCAAACATTACTCTAATATATAATCACTTTATTCATGTTAGTGATCATTCTAAGCTCTGTTGAATGCTTTAAAATGCTCCAGGCATTATTTCTAGTTTGTGTGGAGGAAGCAGGTTGTCTTTTGTTTCAGTGTGGTGCAGACACAGACAGTGAGTCGTGGTTGTGGGGTTGCAGCCAGTGGTGGGTTCCTACTGCAGTGCAGCTAAAGTCTCGTTCTCTCTTCAGTAACAGATCTCAGAGATGGTGGCATTGAGCTTAGCGATACATCCCAAGGTTTTGGAGAAAAGAAGCAGACCAAGTAACAGAAGTCCAGGGCAATATAATAAATCTTCTCGTAAACATAACTACCCTTCACACAGTCATTTAGAGCCAAGTCAGGTATTTCTGCCCAGATCCATGTCGTGCCATGAGGATGACTCAAGCTACCTCTGAAGCAAAGCTTCAGGATATAAGCGTCACCTAACCAGGATGACGAAAACCTCAGGTTACAGGCAGGGATGAGGTGTCTCAGACGCTGGCAGTGCAGAGAAACATCTTCCACTTCTCTTCACCAGTCAGGACAAGGATGGCTGGGGACCTCAGGCTAGAGAGGCTGATGGTCGTGTAGCTTCCTTTTTAATTAAAGGTGTTTTAACAGACCATTGTAGCTGAATTTATACTTATGCAATCACTAGATTTAACTTATACAAAGAACTTCTCTGTCAGGAAAAATAGAGCAGATAAAATAGCAACCAGAGTGCTTTCGACTGCAAAATGTGGTGGGTCTGGATAAAAGTCTACACACCAGAAAAGATTGGGAGCTTCTTTTTCTTGTATTGGGAAATATTGTACAGGTTGGTGTAAAGACATGGAAATGAAGAGTCCTAAGATCTCTCCAAGTCTGTTCAGGGAAAAGGCCTTGCAAGTTTTTCTATTCAGAGCAGAAGTTGGCCATAAGGAGGGAAAAGAGCATGGTGCTGGAAACTGCACCCAAACCATGGAGTTTTTTCCAGAGGGACCTCTCCTGGTGAGCCATGTCTGTGCCAGGGAAGAGCTACATTATTCATCTGTCAGGAACCAGTAGCATCCTGAGGTTAAAACTGGGAAAGCTTCAAGCAGCCAACAGTATGTCTCCGGGGCTTATCCAGATAGGCCAAGCAAGCAGGGATGGGTCCTGCTCCAATAATTAGGTGTTACAGAGAATAGTAACAAAATTGCACCTATAGTTTCCCACCCCTCTCCCATCCCACACTTAACGGTGTCCAGCTCAGATGTGGCGTGAGCTCAGACAATGTCCATCCTGGCCGGGTTTCAACTCTGTCCATTGTATGAAATCCACCCAGCTTTCAAATGCCTATGCTGGCAATAAATGTAAAAGCAGTCATTTGTGATATTATGGCAATTGTCCTTTTCTAATGAAGGAAAGAAGGAAATCAAGTGTTGCCTGTGCTTGGGTACCAGATAGTGTCAGGCAGGCAGTATCCTGTTTTCAGGTTCTGGAATTCGGCCTTCTGAAACCGTATTCATAGCAAATGTCATCATCACATGAAACTTCAGCAGATAGCTCCTTGATGAGTGCTTTGAACTTTCATATGCTGTTGAGGGCATTAAGAGAAAAATAAAATTAGTTAAAGCTATTTTTTTGGTTTCCTTCCAACTATGTTAACCTTTATGCTGAGTCACATTCTTTAACCAGAATGGCACCAAAGAAACCTTATGTTCCCTGCAGCCGCAGCAGAGTGCTTTCAAAGGCCAGATTTAAGCTGTGTATTCCCAGGAGAATGATCTGACAATGGTTTCAGTGGCAGTGCGGTGGCAGAGCGCTGATGCTGCTGTCCACAAAACTGTCAGTGAGATTCCCATTCCCCACTTCTGAGCAGTCTGACCTGATCCCATATCAGATCTCAGTGCTTAGTAAGTATAGTCAGCCACACACAGCTTCTTGGCACACGTTCTTGTTGGGCAGATTAGCTTCAGCTGTTTAATATTTAAGCTGTATTTTGTACCATTTATCCAAATCCAAGCACATTTGCATTTACCCATCCAGCTATTTACCCATTGAGAACATTGCTCTTGAGCTTATATTTGTCCAAATCCAAGATAACCCTGTTTTTAGCACAAGCTTGTAAATCATCAAGACTGATTTAAGAAAACAACCTTAAATCTGTTTCTACTACAAATCAAAGCACAAAATAACATCAAAAAATGCAGCAAAATAACGAAATGCCAAAGGGAAGTACTACAAAAAATGGTTCTGATTACTCCAGTGGGGAGCTCTTTGATACCCAGTATCTTATATTGCTATAATGATGGCAACATAAGATAGCCAGAGTGTGTGAGGCCAACCTGAAAAACAATACACTTGCCCCGCCAAAAAAAAAGTGAAAGTAAGTTTACTTTTTTGACAAAGAAGCCTTCTGTGCAACCCCGATTTTTCTATAATTTCCAAATATTTTTGATTCTATTTAGTTTCCAAATAGAGCTACATGTCTATACAAATATCTTTGCAACAAAAGTGAAATCATAATCACAGCATTTTTTTGAAATGGCATCTAAGTTTTTGCAAAGTTATTCATATCCATATGTGAAAAAAAGGGTAAACACATTATGGTATTAAGACAGAAAGAATCTCAGGTTAAGTTCAACATGAAGTCAGTGTTATAGCATGAGGCATAATATCTGTGTGGCTTAATATGAGCTGCTTTTAGATGCTGAATATTTATTTCTCTGTCTTCTTTTCTTTTTTTTAAAATAAATTTCTTACTGAGCAGTGGGGGCAAAGCCTGCAGGGCCTGACTGGCATGTGCTGAGGAGCAAACCGTGCTCATGGCCATAGAAGGAAGGAGATGGAAAAAAAGCAAAAATAGGAGACAGAAAAGCAGCATAAAAGAGGAGTAGGAAACAAAAAAGCCCAAAGGAGTAATGGAAAAAGGGATTGGCCAGCACCCCACATTCCCTTATCTTTGCAGCAAGCAGTTCATAAACACATGTACGCACTTTACATGAACAAGGAGCGATCCAAAATAGAGATGCGGTAAGCAGTAAAACAACATCCCACTCATGGTGCTCTCGGGGACGGATGCCGTAAGAGCAGTTTCCAGTGACATCAGGGGCGTTTGCTTGCACACAGCTGATGTGGGCTCAGGGCCCCTTAGAGTCCATGGAGAAAAGTGGCAGGCAAAAAGGAAAGTGTCAGACATGACTTCTTCAGTTTTGTAACAAAAATGACAATCTGAAACCATGACAGGCTCCCTAGAATTGACCCTCTTCCCACTGCCCCCATTCCTGTAAGAGCCGGCAGCATCCCCCCCACCTTTTCAGGCTGCCTCAGGGACAGGAGCCTCAGAACCAGGCATGCCTCCAAAACAGCACTGCAGCTTTTTTAAAGGGAAATGCTGTAAATCGGCTGCCACAGGAAAGGCTTATTCCTTTCTGAGACCTGTCCAGTCTTTTAGGCCTTATGAGGGGGATTTTTAGGGATGCTGGGATCGGTACCAGCCCTTCACTCCCTGCATGCTCCTGGCCAAGAGAGAAACCCAGTCGGTGCAGTGCTGCTCACTGAACTGCTCCTCACTTCAGTTCCCCTTTTCACAGTTTGGCTCGTCTGTTTTGCTCACTTACCAAATCAAAGGGTAAAATAAATGTCACTGAAGGAAAATGCCAGAGTGCCAATGTCTCTCACACACTATAGATAGCTGTGTCTTGACTGATTTCCATTATCACTTGTGGGGAGAACAAAAAACCCTGCTGTCTTCAGCGGACACAGGGGAACAACAATATTGCCCTAGGAATGGGATCAACTATTCCACTTCATTTTGTATTAAAAAAAGTAAACAATTTTATTTTTGTTTGTATAAAGTAATGATAAACAACCTTTTTCTTTTTCTTTTTCCTGTTTTTCTTATTGGGATAATATTCCTGTCCTGGGCCCTTTGTGCAGGAGCACCCTGATTAGTCTGCCCAGCTTCAAGAAGTTATGAAGGGGCCCCACAAGAGGGTTTCATTCAGAAGAAATGTTGATGCTGCTCCACAGTTCTGCTCAGGGCAGGAGTGAGGGTCTGGTTATGGTATATCAACTTGTGATGCTCAGCATCAAGAAAATGCTGGATTGACCTGTGTGAGAGGGTAGAGCGGGAGGTGGACTCCTTGGTAATGCACGCAGAGTGAAAAGAAATCCCCTTTACTGTAGAGGCATTGTCACACGCAAAACCCAGCTCATTTATTCACCTTAAGGTTTGCCTGCATGAGTGCTATTTCACTAGCAAACCAACACAGCAGGACCGGAGTGCATTTACGCACTTCCCTTGTAAGACAAGATTCAACATTGAAAACCGGAGTCAGTACTCAAGAAGATGTCTTGGTCTTCTCTGGAGCCTCTCACAGAGGGCAGATGCCTTGATGTTTTCAGTAACACTCTCACCACTTACAGGTTTCTGCAGACTCTTCTTTGTGTTTAGTGGTTCTTTCAGTGATAAATGACTCATGCTGCTCTGAACTGAAAGGAACTAGCCTTTCCTCTGCACAGCTCCTGAAAAAGTGCCAAAGAACCTCACTGTTCCACTTTACATAGCTTGACTATATTTAGTATGCGCTATACCACAAACTGCAATACAGGCTGTGAATTTTGCCTTTTGTTCAAGTGATGAGGTGATTGCAGGCTACTGTCTCACTCAGGGGTATGTTAACATGCTTTCACATTTCCTGGTTTTCCAGTTCCCTCTCTTTCTTCCTAAACCTCCAGCACCGTATCCTGCATATAAACGAAGTTACTGGTTTATGCACTGTGTGGGAATGCAGGAGAAAAATCTAGTAGGAGTTTTTTTTTTTTTTAAAGACATATTTCATATAATAAGTACTTTGGCAGACTTCTTCCCCACAGTTTTCTCCCTCTATTCAGAGGAGATAAGTGAGTGGTTTCAATGTGAATTAGTTTCTTCACTGAACTGGGATAGTTTTTGAGGGCAATCACTACGTACTGGTTTACCACTTGCTGTTTTGTGGTCTGTCATATTAAAAAGATTTCATTTTTGAAAGATGAAGCAAAAAAAAGATGTGTTTGAAAAAATAAAAATTGGGGGATTTTTCGTCAGCATGCTTTTATTTTCAGTTACAGTGTATCTATTAGTGACAATCAAAGCATTAAATGGGAAGGTGTTCAGAACTGATGGAATTCTGTTGAAAACCACACAGCGTCTCTCTTTATTAGAATATCTTAACCTGACTTATATCTTGCTGTATTTTAGAAATTTTGATGTGTTCACACTGCTCCTTAATCACCCAGGTTCTCTTGTCTTTAGCCAGGTTCTCCCACAGCCCAGCAATAGCAAGTTCACAACTATTAGCATTACAGCTGTCCTGTGGACCTGGTCTAGGGATTTGCAGTCTCTTGCACTTTAGTCTTTAGAAGCTTTGAATCTTTCAAAAGATAGAAATCAAATATAATTGTGATTTCTGGAATCTGGGAATTTTCAAATGGCTGTTGAGTGGAAATACTTTCTATGGCCTAGAGCAGGATAGTTGCTGTTGGAGTCTGAACTGTCCTTCCAACCTGGGAAGTCAAGTTTCAGCAGACTCTGATTAAAACTTCATGCTACTTTGCAGATCCCTAGACCAAGTAATAAAGGCCCATAGGTTACAATCCACATCTTTCAAAACTGGTGTCTGAATTTTTTTTAACTGCTCCATTTTTAACTCCAAACCATTCTATGATTCTATGATTCTATTTAAGAAGATTGGATTTTCAGAGAATAATTGAAGGCTTAGGAGAAACCCTTATATCTATAGCAGCTTTGAACTGCTATAGATTCATAGAATCACAGAATGGTTTAAGTTAGAAAAGACCTTCAAGATCATCTAGTTCCACCCCCCTGCCATGGGCAGGGACACCTTCCACTAGACCAGGTTGCTCAAAGCCTCATCCAGCCTGGCCTTGAACACTTCCAGGGATGGGGCATCCACAGCTTCTCTGGGCAACCTGTGCCAGTGCTTCACCACCCTCTCCAGGAAGAATCTCTTCTGGATTTCCAATCTAAATCTCCCCATTTTCAATTTAAACCCATTATCCCTTGTGCTGTCACTACAGGCCCTTGTAAAAAGTCCTCAGCTTTCTTGTCAGCCCCTTCAGGCACTGGAAGGTGCTATAAGGTCCCCTGGGAGCCTTCTCTTATTCAGGCTGAAATTTGTTAAAAAAAAAGGAAAACTGAGGCACATGATTTCAAAAAGTGTGATCTTATGTAATTTTTATGTCCATATATTAGATATGAGCAAGAGAAGTCATGGAAGTGTGGACCATATGGTGCAATAATTTGTGATCTGCCTTGCTGTATTTGTAGAAAGGGGGACAGCTAATAAAGTGCTTACCTCAGCACACTTTAGGGCAATTTACAGTTTTTACTGTTTGTACCTGGAATTTATGCAAGACCTTCCCAGAAACTGGTTCAAGAAAACAGATCCGCAAAGTGGCATTTTTGGAGAACACCTTGAAAATAATTACTGTGACAATTTTAAGAGCTCTGCTAAGAAACTTAGCAGCATATTTCAGTGGCTGGCACTGTTTTCTGATATATTAGAAGTTCAAAACCTCAAAATTATGCTCACAGTGGGAAGCTGATCTCTACCAGTCACTCTCAACATCTTTCTCTGAAGCATGACCATTAAAAGGGTTGTGGCAGTTGCAACACATCTGTGCTTACAATTTTAACACCAAAGTCTCTCTATTCTAATTTTATCCTTAGTGAAGAAATATGCAAATAGAAACAGATGTCTTTTGGGAAAATATACTAGCAGAAACCTCGGAACCAGTCCAGATTCTTCAGGAATCCATATTTTGCCCGTTGAGTTTGGAGGGTCCTGCTTTTTTGCGCAATTCCGTTAAAGGGAAATCATGATTGTTTTTGAACTAGAAAATGTTAACGTATTTGGAGCCAATGCAAAAACAATGCTGCAGTCAGGAGACACATGTGCCTCTTTTGGAAAATGAGATCTTGTCAGTCTCCCGGAGAAGGCAGTGACAACTTACTGCTGCCTGGGAGAGGGACAGCTTTGACCTGCCCAGCAGCCCCCCTTCTGGGTGACTCAGGAATTTTGATGATGGGTTTGGGATCAAGCCATATTCATTCCTTGGCTGGTAAGAGAGCCCGCGTGATGCATGAAACTACTGAAGATGTAGAAGATAAAATGGAAAAGGCAAAGCTGTTTAAAACAGTCTACAAATAAAAGTGTTCCTGTAATCATCAAGTAACCATGAAGTGTCAGAAATTCCAAAAGTTGAAAGACATTAAAGATGGCACTGCTCAATGAAGAATGACATACACTCTCCCTAATATTATTTGCTTTTATGGTGTGCATGGAGCTGGGCATGCATACTTCCTCCCACTCTGTCTTGCCTCTTTCTTACTTTTGTGACTGTATGTAAAAAACATCAAAAAGTTATGAATTAATGAAAGTTACAGGAGAATGAATTAATGGAAAAGCTCTCTCCGTGGAATTCTGTTATACACAAATATACCATCTTAGCAAGACATGAGTTATTCTGATTTACAATCTTCATCTTACTAATCAGAATGAGTAATTTAAATATAAGTATTTGCAAATGAACATTGACTCTCTCTGTACACAGCACAGTGACTCATGATGGAAACTCAGTATTCCAAACAACCTGGTAAGCGGTGAGAAAACAGAAAATGAGGAACTCTACAGACTAAAGATTAACAGTTAAAATTGTTATTTTAGTGTATTTACATGATGATATTTGATAGAAATATTGTTTTATTTTTAACTATGCATGTAGAGAGTTCTTCCTGTGTACGAATTATCATAGAATCATAGAATGGTTTGGGTTGGAAGGGACCTTAAAGATCATCTAGTTCCAACCCCCCTGCCATGGGCAGGGACACCTTCCACTAGACCACGTTGCTCAAAGCCACATCCAGTCTGGCCTTGAAGACATCCAGGGATGGGGCATCCACAACATCTCTGGGCAACCTGTTCCAGTGCCTCACTACCCTCTCTGTGAAGAATTTCTTCCTGACATCTAATCTAAACCTCCCTGATTTCAATTTATACCCATTCCCCCTTGTCCTATCACTACAGGCTCTTGTAAAAAGTTCTCTCCCAGCACCCTTGTAGCCCCTTCAGATACTGGAAAGCTGCAATGAGGTCTCCTCGGAGCCTCCTCTTCTCCAGGCTGAACAAGCCCAGTTCTCGCAGCCTTTCGTCATAGGAGAGGTGCTCCAGCCCTCTGATCATCTTCGTGGCCTCCTCTGGACTCGCTCCAAGTGGTCAATATCCTTCTGATGTTGAGGGTTCCACAGCTGGACGCAGCCCTCCAGGTGGGGTCTCACCAGAGCAGAGTAGAGGGGCAGAATCCCCTCCCTCGACCTGCTGGCCACACCTCTCCGGATTACTGTGCTTCTGGAGATTGCCAGCATTGTCTTACATTCCTTGTGTCAATTTCACATATAAAGAGCTTTGTGTAAAACCCTAGTGATCTCTCTAGCCTCCTTTATACACAGTGATGGGGTGCTTGGAGAGATTAAATGAAATTCCTTTTTTTGTGCTAATCATAATAAAATGCAGATGTTTGGTGATCTCCATTTTTATCAGTGGCTGCGTTTCAGAAAGTTAGATCCACCAGCAGAGCTGTTAACAGTATAACTGTATTCCCAATGGCAGCCACTTCCAAATGCATTTGGTCTGAAACAATGTTTGTTTCCATTATTTGCTCACAAGAAAGCCTACAGTCGAAAGGCTGCTCATATTTGTGTTGTATGATCATTTGAACTTTCCTCCCTGTGCTTAACTAAAGTATCATTTTTAAATTAAAAACATGGCTTACCCATGTTAGTAATTCCAGATGCTGTGAATAAAACAGTAACATATCAGCTCACCATGTTGCCATGCATTTACCGTAGATTTCATTAGTAATGCCCTCCTAGATAACTAAATTATTAAGGGTTACTGAACCCCTCAAAAAATAGCAAGGTCCTGAGAACAGAATATTCAGCTTTAATTGACATCAGTGAAAGTGGTTAAGTGCTTGGCTTAAGGTCAAGTTTAATGGCAGTGAAGTTAAGACACATCAGTTAGGCATCTGAGGCTGTTCCTGTAAAGCTGATGAGCATTTTGCAGATGGCAGGAAGAGGAATAGGACCAGATTGATCTGCTAAAGGACTTCCCTTTATGAAATGATATTTAATAGCAATTTGATTTGAAAGAGGAAGGACTTGCAGTCAGACATATTCCTGCACATCAGCTGTGTCATGACCATGTCCATGTGCATGCTCCTTGTCTGTGGCAATACACAGGAATTTATATGAGCTTGGCAATTTTTTTCACTGTGGCTAAGCTAATTTGAATTACTTCACCTCCGCCTGGGGCAGGGAGCATCCACATGCACAGTTACCCCTGCTTGGCCAGCAAATGTTTGCTTGCTAAAGAGTGACAGTGAAATTTAATTGCTGATGGCTGTGTTTCTATGCATAGCCACAACTGGACCAAAGGTTGCCTCCACTCTGAGATTTTACTTCTGAATCAGACCATTGGAAAGAGAAGAGGAAGTCTGGTAGAAGAACCTGATAAGACCTGAGCAATGAAATACCTTATAATCAGGTTACAGTGATAGCTTTGGTCTGAGTTGCAGTGTCGTTACAGACCTTATACGTATATACCATTATATATACACCATTTCCTTTTATCATGTAGGATTTCACATATGTATCGAAAAAGAAAGATACTTTTTTTCTTGAAACAGCACTTACCTGACACATACAAGCTGTGTCCAAGGCTTGATAAGCCCATGACAACAGTTAAAACACATCTTAACCTATGACTGGTGATGTACATGAAAACCATGGAGTTGTCATCAAGATATTCCTGTCCTCCCTACAGTGTTTCTGTGTGGAGAAGGGTCGAGTGGGGGCATACGTGTGCCTTTAACAAGCCCCCAGAACACTCTCATTCTCTGGGTTTACTGCTGGTGCGCTCTGGGCAGGGGGTCCTGCCTGCTGACATGAGCTGCCTACAGAGTCCCAGGATCACGAAGGCACCGTACTGCTGTTACTGCTGCTCTGGACACTGCACCATCACTAGGAACAGCACCATGAGCAGCACTGCCTGAAAGGCACAGCCAATGCAGCCCCTCATAAATGTGGACTTCATGCTTCTGACACAAAAAGTACAAATTTCAGAGTCAGAAGCAGGACAGAAGCAGGTCAGAAGCTCTGCCTATATGCATTTAGGAGGTTTTCAGGTCATAGGACTGATACACAGTGCGACAGCATGTTAGTTAAGACAACAGGTGATTAATCTGTTAATAAATCTGTTACAGATAAAACACAAAACAAATCAAAGTGACTTGTTATGTAAACCTGGGATTTTTCATGCTTATTGTTTGCCTGCTGTTACCCAGCTACTGCCTGGTGAGAGAAACAATCACAGGTGAGCGTGATTTCATCCAGCATCTTAATTCACTATGCATATGATAAATATCAGTCTTCATTTGGATTCTGGGAAGTTGGTATTATAATTTAAATTGCACTGTGTTTTCCTATGACCTGCACCTAGATATGTATCATCCAATCCAAACATTCATGCTGCTTTATTGAGTAGCTTGTCTTAAAAAGAAATCCTTCCTTAGCAAGCCTCTGGTTTTGCTATCTTTCTATTTAGATCTACAGAATAAAAGATTATGCAGCTTTGTGCTGGCGAGTGAGGCACACATTGTTCCTTGATGTGCTTCTTTCCTGTGGCAGTGACTAAGGGTAGGGAGCTACATCACATCCCAAAGCAGGAGTTGTGGGTTCACTGATGTTTAGCTAATAAATAGGTTCATTGGGCCGTTGGCTAGGATTTGTTTTCTCTGTTGATTTTCCATATTTCCCTGCACTTGTTGTATCATTAATCTTGTCAATAGTAGGAATACTTGATAATGGAAAGGTTGGAAGAAAAAAAGTAGTCTACAGAAAGATAAATACCTCTGAAGACATGCAGAAATCTTCAGATAATTTTCATATTTCCAAATGCAAATCAACATAAATCCAGAAGAATTTTCTGACATAAGACAAAAGGTAGGAAGCACTCGATGTGGGTTTTTTTTTTTTAATGTTAATGAGAAGTTTGTTCTACCCATTGCATTGCTATCTCAAATATGTTGGCCAAGTTTACTACACTCTATTCTATTAGTTGTAGATTTGCAATAGCTGACTTTCCCTTTCTCCTTTTTTCTTCGTCATTTCACAGTCTCTTTAAGACTCTGGTTTCTCTCTGTTCAACCAAGTCAGAAAAATTTAGTCCAGCTTTTCATCTGTCACTGGTAGACAAAACACCCTAAAATATATATTACACAGTGGACTTGTGTAAAATGATCTCAAAAGCATGACATTAGCGTGGTTGGACTGGAAAAATTCTGTTTGCTAAGAATTAGATCACTTCAATTAGCTCCCTGGACGAAAGTTTAGGAAAAAAAAAAAAGACAGAAATTGAATGGAATTTGTAACTTTGCAGAATTCCCACTTTGAAAGGCATGCTGCAAAACGTGTAGGCCTTCCACAGAGAGAGAACCCAGGAATACTCTCTGTGATCTGCACAAATGGTTTTTGGTTTTGTAAGACAGAAAGTGAGAGGTAGTGCACTGTCAGGCAATAGAGAAGTGTTATAATGGCTTGGTAATGCAAGCCCCAGAGTGCCTTAATACAGTTATAAAATGGATCTGTGTAGCTATAAAAAGAATAAGTAAAAAGGATAAAAACTCTTTGAATAATTTCCAAGTCTGCATCACAATGAGCTTATGTCATTCCCTATAATTACGAAGCCATAATCAAAGAATAATGAATCACTACTAGGCCATCAGACTTCCTGAATTCACAGGGCAGTTAGCAAGAGAAAAAAGGAATTTAGGAATTGCCCCACAAGAAAAATAAATCCTCCTTCTTATCTAATGTTTAGGGTCATGAAGTGTGTGCTGCATGATTCAAAAGTTGCACAGTACACATTTATAATTAAGGTTAAAAAAATATAATTCTAAGCAATTTTATTCTGACTCAGGAAGTTTTATAGCTAAGTAAAACACTAGTCATTCTCATTTTTCAAAATTAATGTTACTTGCTTCAGCACAAAATGTCTTTGCTTCCAGAAAACATTGCACATATGAGAGCAGCTGGCTAATATTGTGCTGCATGAAAGTTTATGACCTGTTCTGTGCTGTTCAGCTTTTACTGCATCACTGGTACCATCTCTTAATCTTCATATCCCTTTTAGAATAAACATCGTGCCTAAAAAAAATCTCCCTGGTATATATGTCTTGTTATCTCTTAGGCCTTTCTCAAGGTTTCTTGAGGCTTTTTTTTTTTTCCTTGAGATGAAGTCTTCCCACTTATTTCCAGTGAATGACCATTCCCACTCCACTTATACAATGATTGATGCATTTGAGGCACACCCCTGCTCGTGACACTGAATTGTTCAAATCCTCTCACTGCCTGTTTAGTTTAATTGTAAATAGCTCCTGTGATGCATGGAATGTAATTTTCACTAGTTTTACAATAGTCATAGGGTTTGAAGTCCAGATTGAGATACTTGGTGCCAAAATCCTTCTCTAGACACCTTAATCACAATTGGTTCAAGTTCTGAACTTAATTCAAACTGATACCAATGAAAAGATATCCATAGAAAGAAAATGTCTGAACATATTTGCATGAAATTTGGCTGCAAAATGACAGTGCTTAGCAAATACTCGTTGTTCACTGGAGCGATTTATCTAGGAGTGAATTCTGGTTCCCCCGTGCTGGACCCTCTTGCGCAGCTGCCAACTGAGCTGTACAATCTTGAGAGATTGCTTGGGGAGATGTGACCGTCCTGCGAGTGCATCTCTGGGTTGGCTCGGAGTCGTGTGTGATGCAGCGTTTCATGCTAATATTTGATTCCTTCTCATGTATCCAGAAAAATTCAGAGCTGTGACAATTTAATGAAAACACTGACAAGTTTGTTTTATACAATTTGGCAATTGCTGGCCTTTGAAAAATTTCCATGTGTCAATAGCAAGAGAGTGTGGATGGAAGGAACATTTGTTAGGCTTGCACAAGTGCACTGATGCTAAAATGGAGTGAGGGAATGAAGTGAGAGACATTTGCAGAGGCAGCAATACAAAAAGGATTTGTTGTATTACATATGACTAATTCCCATCCTGATTTACATGACATTTATACCATTTGCTACTTTTAATTAGCTCCTATCAGGGAAGAGGAGTACTTGTTAGTAAGAGTATCAGTTCTTCAGGCTGTAGGTATTTAAGGTTTCACCAGCACCCTGGAGTAACCTCCGTTTTCTTGTGCATCTGTTCTCTGTGTCACTATGTGCAGGTCAGTGATCTGTGTGTTTGCAGGATTTTCCTGCCTGCATTTACAACACAGAATTTCCCTAATGGAAATGTATTTGTGCATAAAGGGAAGAACCTGGGCTATGCCTTTTCTTCAAAATTATCTGCTAGAATGAGTCTTTCACTGACATCCTGCAAAAGTGAAACAAGGTTTTGTCCCCAGGAACAGGTTTTGTCACCATATACTGCTGAGTGTGTTAAGAACAGGAGTGATATTGACTGGAATTGTTTAAGATACACTGTTAATAGTTCTAAGTGGGTTTATCCAGCATGTAGAGAAGATAGAAATGAACAAAATTAGTTAATTGAAAATGTTATGATCCAGCATTGACTTTCATTGGCTTTCCAAGGGGCCATTTCCTTCCTCCTAGCTAAATGAGATTTAGTCAATTTTTTTCTGTGTTGACAAGCATTAGTAAATTATTTTAAAATCCATATTTATTTGAAAAAATAGGGTGAGTGGGTAAGGGAATTAAGTCCTCCGCCTGGAAGAGAGCACATTTTGGCCTTGATTCTGCTGTTAAGGAAGTCAGCATGAGCAGGATCAAACCATGAAGGACTCTTACTTAAGGAAGTGCGCTTCTTACAGAGGATTTCTAAATTCTTTTCAAACTAGAAAAATCATTGCAGTGATGGCTTCAGATAATTAGTTTAAAAACATATGTTCCCTTTTGCCAAATGTCACGTTTATTTCTGTATATTAACATCACTGTTCTACTTCACAATTAGATTTATTTGTTTCTTTTCTGGAATGTGACTTCAACCATTACAAGGAAGTACTGAGCTATGATGATTGTTCTTTCAGGGGTCTAGACGTCTTATATTATCAGTCACTTATGGAGAAATAAAGGGAAGAATTTCAAGACCTTTCTACCTCTTTAGTTAATGCTACTGATCCACATGTGCGTTATTGCCCCCAGACTGAGAATACATTATCTGCTCCTTCAATGTTTCCAGTGGTGTTAATTTCCTCAGAGAGGCCAATTAAAGCCTGCAGAATAAATGGATGCAATTCTTGCATTTTTAAGTCTCATGATCTGTTAACAAAAATGACAGCTGGTCATTTTAATTTTATTTTCCCTCTGAGAGATGCCATCATGCCAGGAACCAGGGCTGACATCACTGTAAATCTTTTTTTCTCATTAACGAAGTGTCTGACACATGGGGGTCCCTGTTGGTGGCTACGGCTCTTAAGTGCTGTAATTACACCAATTCTAACCAATGGTAGATGCTGCAGGCAAAGGTAATGCTTTTTGGTAGTAAAGGTGGAGATGTCTCTGGTGTAGACAGGAATTAGTGTGATATGAATCACCCCAAAATAGTGGCAGGAAATAAAGATGAAGCACATCCTTATCTGCTGATCAGTCCTCTCTGACTGAGGCACTGGAAGGAAGTTAGCATCATGCAGCAGCTGCGACTGTGATCCATGCACCTCAGGAGGAAGAACTGAAATGCAAGGCACAAGGGACCAAAGCATCTCTAGTGTAGCTGTAGTTGTGCTGAAACTATATGGTCAGGAACACAGTCAGCCACCCCTATATAAGCAGATTTCTGGCATTTTTATAGTGGACTTTCGAAATAAGAGGGGTGAAAGTAATTCACTTATTTATGTATATGCCTGTGGACATAAGAAAATATGGTGCATATATGGAATACACTGATCATTCCCCAAAATTTCACAGTTGCTAATGGGGAAAGGGAAATGTTGCCACCTCAGTAATTTTAGTGTTAATAGCAGCTATGTCTTCTAACCAATGTGACAACCATAAGCAGAAGATGAAAGGAAAATACATTAAGAAATCAAGAGTTGACTGCAGGGGGTAGAATAATGAGTCAACCATATGGGAAGTTAAGGTCATGAAATGCTTGCCTGCATCTTACTCAGGGAGTTGCCTGGAAGGTTAGCAATGAAACATGAAACCATATGAAACTGGCTTGGCTTTATACTGCATTACAAGTTTGAAAATCACAGCAGATTCCTCAAAACAGGCCACAAAAGGCCTGCAGGAAAGCTGTATGGTGCCATGACTCTTTCAGCCAGCAGAGACCAGAGCTGTAGGTCCAGTGACTGAATGCATGCACAATGTGGCTCTGCTCGCCGCAGGCTGGCCACAACACAGCTGCATTTGCAGATCCTGAGCCGGGAGGCCCTGCCGATAGACCACGGCACTCTATGCTCATATCCAAAGAAGTCATGAAACACAAGCCTGCTACTAGAAAGAAATACAGACTAGTGAAATACTTGCATAAATTTGGATGTGAGGCAAGAAGATGACTTCAATAGTTTTTTTGTTCATTGGGTCCTACACCAGCATCTTCCAGTAACCTGCATCTGCTGGCGTCTAGTTTCTGGCATGGCTTTTTGGCAGACTCAGCTTCCCTTTCACTCGTGAGGGATGTTTGCTCTCTGCTGAGGCCAAGGACTCTACCTTTGATGGCATACTGAAAACTGAAATAGAATAATCCCCTTCTCTTCTACGGTCAGAACAATCCTTGAAACTTTCCATCTTCCTAACATGTCATGTTGAGACCCAAGTCTGTTGTCTTCTTTAAAAGCCCTTCTTTGAACCCATGAAACTCTGGAAAGATGTAGAAGGTAGGGTTCATTTTACATGTGCTAGACATTTCCAGCAAAGATGTCTAACTCTAAAGCTTTTGTTTAGACTGTGCTTAAGGGAAAGCAGGCACTTCCTGGGAACAATTAATAGGCAATGTGAAACAGGTGAAGTGAATCGTGGCCTGGAGAATCTATTTCTCTCAGTTAACTACAGTGGGTTACTCCCTCTCCAACAAAAGAGATGTTTGCAAATGAAACCCACCTGCTCTCACTCTCTCTGGACACATCTGTATTAGAAGAGTAAAGAAACCTAACCTGTCTCCCCGCAAGCCACCTTTGGAAAAAGTATAGGTATGATCTTGGGACACTGTGTCCGTTCTTTGAAAATTTACTGTTCTCCTCCCCTACCTTTCCCCCCCCAATATTAGCTTTGTTGCATGTGTACATAAACTCGGCTTTTGTACGACTCTGGGAAGATTTACTAGCACAGGTTGTCAGTAGCTGCAGAAATGTCTGATTAACACTTCAGCTGTAAGACACAGACCTAAATAACGTCTCACTCATTTCCTTGGTTGTCCCTTCTCTGAAGATAGGTTAGAAGGAATATATCATAACAGCGTTTAATTCTCCTGAACCAACTTTTCTAACCAGGAGCAGCAGCCATTTGCACTGAGCTCTAGCATATGTCAAGGTCAGACTTTTAACTTTTCACAGATGTCAGCTCTTTTTGCAACAAACAGAGGTCAGTTCTGAATTTTCCTTGGCCGCAGTTATGTTATGCTTTTTATTCTCAAGCAGATTTTTTTGTCTGTGTTTTTTGTTAGTAGAATTAATTTCTTTGTAAATAGCAGGTAGAGAACCTGTTGGTAATTAATTCCCAAAGGCTCTGCTGAATGAGCCATAGTCTCCTATTATATACAGACTTCCTGCAGATTTGGGCTTTTTCTTTGGTTGGTCAGCTTATCCATTTCCTTTTTCATCTGTGCTAACAGTGTGGGAAAATAAAATCTCAGTGCTCAGTAGTTAGTTGCATTAGCTGTTCTATTAGTCTCTTGCCTGGGCTTGTCACAAGGCTAGTCATGTAGGGAAAAACATAGCCTTCAACTGTGTGCTCTCTGCACTGCTCAGCTCCACAGCCTCGTGATGTGCCTGGCCCAAGCAAATGGTGCTCTCTTCCAGGCACATCCCAGGAAATAGCTTTAAGCCTGGGTGGCTGCGGTCACCCTCCACTTCTTGCGTTTGTGGACAAAGGCAGCTCTGTAAGCATGGGTACAGCATGCAGGACACAGGCTAGACCTTCCTCTCCCAGAACTCCCACCCTGCCTGCGTGGAGGTGTGTGGGATGCATGGTACCATGTTCAGATGTTTCAGTTCTGAAGAGTGACCCCTAAACTATGAGATATAATTTCTTTTCCCTCTTGGATGGGAGTATTACTTATTTTATATCTTACTACATGTAATATATATTTATACTCTCTCATTATCTCAATGTCAGTTCTCAAAAGGAAAACTTCTAATGTACTCATGAGAACACAGATTCGCATGCAAATATGTGAAAATAGTACATTCAAGTGTAGATCAGTCACTTTCTGAACAGCAGCGTCTGTGTACTGGCACTTAAAACACTTACAGAAACTGAATATACATATAGAGTCACTGCCTGAAGATTCAAAACACTTCATGCCAGTATTAAAGGAAGTCCCTCAACGTCCCTCAAAACACCTTCTATTATTGCCTAGCTTGAGAAAGAGAATTTAAAAATCTCCATCCTTTCTAAGTCTATAGTGTCTTTAATGTGACTCCAGAAAGGGTTCAGAACCTGAATCCCAGTACTGTCTCAGCATTTCTTGCTCTCCTGCAAACCACATAGCATTTCAGATTACACTCACAATTGCATTTCCCATCTGTCATTAGAGGTTTTCTGCAATGGTTGCTGACAGATACCCAACTAATGTTTATGTATAATCACCTTTCTTGTATATATGAATTCCTATACCAGCTTGTACAAAGAAGAAGAAAAGGTATAATCACACTCCCCACTGATTATCAACCGATTAGAAATGCAGAAATTTTTTTCATAACAATTCATCTTGACTGCTGGTAAAGTTTTGAGTCAAATATGCTGGAGTTTCATGTTTCTTCAGCTGCAGAAGAAACACCAAACCCCACTATGCCTCTCCCCTTCTTCTTCATGCTCCCTCTTTTTCAGAAGAAAATGGTTCTCAGAGTGCATTTTGAACAATTTTTTGTCTGTAAGTTTAGCCCATCAAAGTTCTGACACAAAAATTCTTTAGAATTTTGCCCTTTGTTCACATCTACAGCTGCAAAAAAGACTTTGATACCAGCATCAGGAAGCATGATATCATATGATGTTTATAGAACAGAATGGCATCAAATGTAGGAAATTGCCTAGTTATTTCCTTTCCTAAGTAAAAAACATTATATTTATCAGTCATTTAATTATGATTTAAGAAATGAATTTGTAATGATGGAGGGAGGACAATATTAGTTAACGATTAGGGAAATGAGAAATCTGTATTTATTCAAATAAGTCCATCTCTTCTGTTTCCTGGATGACAATCATTAAGGAAATATGATTTCATAAGGTATGTTATCTTATTTTGGAATTATGGGAAGAAATTATCTGACTGGACATGAAAAGAAATGGCATTTCAGTGGGGTTATTATTCTGATTACAAAAATTCTGCATCCTGAAAAGCACAATCATTTTTTACCATGATTCCCTAGAGTACAGGCTTATATTTTTACCTGTAAACATATTGAGTAACACACTAGAGACAATGAAACAAATGCAAGTGCACATTTAATTGAATCGGGCTCTTTGAGCAGTTAGTGCAATGCATTAGAATAATGCAATTTCAGTTCTTCAGAATGCTTACAGTTAATACTTTATAAAGAATATAAGCTATTGTATTTGAAAATGTTTTCTTAAGTCATACCTTTTCAATTTTATGTTCTTTACATTATTTTGCTATATTCCACTCTTATGAATTATACTAGTGTAATTAATTTTAAACTGATTCTTGTACCTAATGCTTAAAATACACATTTTATTTCTTTTAATCCCTGTTGATCTAAATCCCTCATTATTTAGCATCCTTGATTCTGCAAAAACCATGCTTATCCTAAACTTTGCTATTGTTAACTTTATTCCTAAATAAAGTTAACAAAAAAGGAAATGAAAAGATTTCTTGCTGCTATTGTCATTTTACAAATAGGATGATGAAAATGATGTTACAAGCAACAATGTGTCACTTATCTTCAAGAAATTCTCTCTAGAATACAAGCATGGAAGTGAGCTATATTTTTTCTGCAAACATATATCAGAAAAATCTACATAACCAAATCCATTCATTGGCAGTAACAAGAAAGAACCCACGCTAAGCGGTCTCAAGAGCTGCATTATTTCTACACTGAATACAGAAACAGGAAATGAAGGGTCTGGTTATATAAATGAGTGTAATACTTTGGGCAGAATAAAATTCGCATGATTAGGCCAAACATTATACAAGTAGATCTACTGACTTCGTAAATGGCATACAGACGTAATTAGGATTTCCCAATCCTTGTTTATTAAACTGTCCCCAAGCTAAAGATCTGTAAACCAAAACCCCAAATGGTGAGGTGCCGTTTGGTAACTTGTATGTGCAGTTTATATGCATGTAAGAAAAAGTAACATTTAAATTTAGATTTTAAAATGGACTTTTTTAGATTTTCTAGATGAATTTAAAAGTTTTTAGAAACTTACACATTATGACTTTATGTATGTATACTTATATCACCTATATACATGTTTTAATTAAGTTTTATAAACTTTGCCACCGTGCTAAAACCTTTATATACAAATAGAAAGAACAGTACATGAGGCAAATTGTACATTGCTGAAATATTTTTTTTTTTTTTTTAACTGTGGGATTTTTTTAAAAACTCCAAAACTGTACTTTGGTAATCCAATCCACAGAGGGATTGCTCCCACCTATGAACTCCATAGAAAATGCCTATATATATTCATATATATACATATTCAAAAGGGTAGTCAGATTTTCTGTCATCTCTGACTTGGGAACAAACAGTACAAGGTAGCCATTAGCTGGGACACAAGGATTCAATAAAAAAGTGGAGTTGGCCAGTGGGCGGCAGTTCCAGTACATAACAAAATGTTGAAGTTTCAAAATTTGTTTTCATTCTAGGTTAGAAAGAAAAAAGAAACCATGCAAGCATTTTGGAAAGGAATTCTGTTGAAACCCTCCTTTTTAAATTGAAAAGGTCTGTTTTCCTAATTTCTTTTTCTTTTTCAATGAAAATGAGACTTGGCTGCTGTTGAAAACTGTAGTGACCTAGTGACACCTCTGTAAAATAATGGCCTTGGCAAAATATTATAATTCAATAAAAATAAAATAAAAAGTAAAAGTCATCAAGTCTTCTCGTGACTTCTAAGATAAAGTAACCAGCAAAATCTCAGTGATTATGCTTATAAAACAGCAATTGTTATGTGTTACAGAATCTTGGGTTATGACTTGAAATTAATGACCTAAAAATTATAAACTTAGAATTTTTTTCTTCTTTAAGGAAAGGGTGAACACATCTGAGTAACACAAACATAGTCCGTAATTTCCATTCAATTTTTTGGCCAAAATATCAATGCTTTTATCATCAACTTTTCCCACATAGGGTTGATACTGCTCAAATATAATGACAGTGTGACGAGAAGCAGCTATTTTATGATTTCCTTTACCACTGTTGAAGTGCTTATTCTTTCTAATACATCAGAAGTCATTACTCATGCTGTTAGTCACTGAAATCTCCTCAACATTAGGTACACCTGCTCAGCACCCTCCTGAAAAGAAGCAAGCTTTGCCCTAATATGTTCCAACAGTTTGAATGCTCTTCATGGTGTCAAACAACTTCAGTCAGGCAGCATATGTAATTTTTCTTATTTCTTATCACTTTCAAGCAATGACCTGAGTAATGTGGTGTCTGTATGTGTGGATTCTGCTCCAAGACCAATGACCTGGTGCAGCCCTTGGTAGTGGCAGAGTCCCGTAGTGTTTGCCATGCAGGATGGCACTCAGGGGTCACACCCCAGATACCAGGTGTCCTCATGTGAACAGGAGGTCCATAGCGCTGTACCAGAACTCCAGCTGAACATCTCCTGGAGAGGATGTTGCTGACCTCAGGTACATCTTGGTACCACATGAGCAGAGGAGATCTCTGTCCATTGGAGATCCAGGAATCTGGGCAGACTCTGTTGTCTCTAAAACTTAAAATAAAAAAGAAAAAACAGGAAAAAAAATAAAAAGGTTGCATCATTCCTTTCTTGTACCTTTCCCTTGGCAGCCATTGTTGGCCTCTGACTGAAACAGCAGAAAACTGTGTAAGCCCTTGGCTGACCCCACATAACCATTCCTTCCACCTTTGCTGGTAGACATCTCCTTTGTTTTCAAACCAGGGGCACAGGATATCAATACTCAATCTGCTCTGAGATTCAAGAATTTTATCATCTTGCCTCTGCATGTATCCAGTACCAAATGCTTCAGCACTGCAAATCTCTCTGCCACCACAGCAATTTCTTCCTATCCTTTCTAACCAGAGGTGGCCTTAGACTCTCAAGTGGGGGTGCTAACAGCTTTTTAAACTATTTTTTGGAATGAATTCCCTCAACTGAGGTTGTTGGTACTCACATTTTGTATATAAATTATGTTCTTTCTTTGAATCCCATTGTCCTCTTGACCTCAGTCACTATACCAAAGGAAGATACATGAAGGCAAATACAAATTTCAGGATGATCACAGCTACAGCTCACAGCCTCAGCACCAACCCTGCAGAGTGTTTTACAAGAACCAGAACTTCACAATAATTTCTTTTTCATCCTTTACTTCAAAGACATTAAGGGAATCAAACCTCAGCTGTTCTTTCTAACCACATACTCTTGTGGGCTACTTTGTGCATTAAGGTTTCCCTTTGAAATTGGTAGGCTTCCTTGTATGCATTTATGTAATTAGTAGCAATGATTAGACTTCACATTCTTTAAACCAACAATACTTTGAAATGAACCTTTATACATATCAGACATATTTTAATGCATTTAGTGGATTGCACAGTCCTTTCCAGGGCTTATCCTGACAATGGGGAGTGTAAGATGCGTTCTTAGCAGTTCTCTTTCAACATAAACATTGTAGGTGTTGTGTAAACTACATAAAGTATTAGATTTTGTCCGTCCTACAGAATAGGAAGATATAATTTCAATATGTGTAGAGCTGAGGTGAGCTGCAGCCCACTGTGAGGTAACTGCTACAAGGGGAGGAGATGTATCTGTATGGCATCTTGAGGGTGGCCATGTATTTGAGAGCTGGGAGCTTTTGTTCCCCATATGAGCTACAAATCACTTTCTGGTAAGAGAAAACCACTGAGCAGCACAGCATAAAGTTGATATGCTCTTATCTGATTATATTATGCTTGTGAAAAGATTCTGGTACCTCACAGAGGTTGGATCCTGGGGAACTCCATCACCAGACTGGATTTAGACTAAATTCTCTATTTAGCTGCAACCGACAGCACCATTTAATCATTTTGCCATGGCTAACATTCTAGCCATGTTGCATGTCATCTTGTTGCATCTTCGTACATATAAAAATATCATAAGACAGTTCTCACCTACGTCTGATAGTCCATTTCAAAAGAAACATACACGCCATGATGAGAGATAACACATCACTAAGAGCCAGCTCCCTTATAATGAAAATGTTCAGGCACCAGAAAGGGATTTAAGACACTAATCGACAGGTTTAGATGGCAGAAGCCACCACCACCGAACCCAAAATCTCAGTTCTTAAGAAGGTACTTTAGTGTTTACAGCTGTTACAGCCAAACAATATCAACTGTCATAAGCTCAAATAAATTAGGAGTGTAATGGCTGTATTAATGCAGGCCAGTCTTGAAAGTGCGGCATGTTTGTGGAGGAGAGAAGGCTGCCTGATGTTGAAGGGATCTCAGAGAAGACCACAGAGGCCTTTGTTCTTCCTGGAGAGAAATGTAATCAGACCCTCTCCCTGCCCCATGCTAGAGCATATACCAGGAAGAGTTAGTGGATTTACCTGGATCAGGAGGAAGAGAATCCTCAGAAATATGTGGAATATAACATGCTAATATAGAGAAAGCTTGAATTAAAATTATACATTTGGAATTTAAATATGTTATTTCAATTCCACTGACAGGTATTTAAATCATTGTCTTCTAAATATCATATGATTAAGTTATTGTTAATATTCTCATAATTTTTAATCTATTTTTTTAAAAAAAAGCAGTAGTATCAGTTCAGTAAGAATTCACTTTATCCTTCTTATCCAGATCATACTCAGTTTAACTTAATTTCTGGTGTCTATAAATCAGGGCAGGAAAGAGAAGGCTTCAAACCAAAGGACAGACTGTGTAACTGCAACTCATTCCCTCATGTCTTTGTGTTGTGACTGTTTAATACATGTGGGGAGGGGGGACTGTGCTGAAGGAACAGTAGTGGTTGAGGATGACACAGGTTGGAGGCAGGAGGGGGCACAGGTCAGCAGCTGTCTGGGTGGTGGCTGTCCTGCTGTGCCAGTTGTGTTCCCTGGCTCAGAGGGGTTATGACTTCTGAGTCACAAGGGGCTGGTGAGTAGTTTGATTACACCACAAGACAAGTGATGGGTCTGGCATAGATGTTGCTGAGGAATCAAAACTCTTGGCAATGGCAGACGATGAGCCCACCAGATCTGATGAGGCAAACATGGCTGGGTTACTCTGGCTATGAGCTGTTCTACGCCCCCCACAGCACCCCCTGGCAGAGGGCAGTGCTTGCTGGGAGGTGCTGTCAGCAACACCAGCAGCACCCCCCCTCCTCTGTACAGGAAGGACCAAATTTATCTTGGGTTCATGACAATTAACAGATGGCTGGTAGTGCCATGGCTTCTTTTTAACTGTATGGAACTCTTAAGCAGTAGTGTCAGAACAAGGGAGTAAATTGTGTGCAGGAGCTAACTAAATATTATGCAGACTTTAGAAACAAGACCATTCTTTTGTTAGTACTCATTCAGAATTTGTGGTGGTTTAAGTACTGCTTGCTGCAATATGTGGCTAAATAATACCATGGGCTACTGACTACACAAATTGTAAAAGATCTACCACGTAATAAATGTGACAATATATAAGGTATGTAAATTATACATATGTTCATATATATGAATATAAACCATGTAGGAAATGTGTTTATATGAAAAGAACAAAAGAAGATACCATACACAGTCCTGTTACATCCGCTTCAGGTTCAGGAATGTCACACAGTGCTAGGAGTGGAGAAGATAGTAGCTATACAGATGATTTTCATAGCTTAGTTTGGAATGATTCTGTGATCAGTGAACGAACAGCTAATTATAATGATGTTAATAGACACATAAATGTCTAAACCGGTACTTATTGCAGTCTTTTAGGTAATCAGCTTAATCCATGATCATTGCAAATGGAACTTGAAATGTGGTTAGATCCTAATAAGGTTATGGATTCGGCTTCCCATCTGGAAGCAAAACCAGCATGTTGCTCTATCCAAGTCATTTTATTGAGCAAGGCTTCTGGTTTTCTGCCTATGCATACTGCTAAGCTTCCCCCCACCCCTCCTTGGTATGTATATTCTTCTTTAAATGCCAACAGAAATTATTTAAAGTACTTCCTATTTGGATGTTATATCTTTTTCCAAGAAATTTAAATGACACTTTTAAAGCACTTTTTTCCATTCAGTTTCAATGACAAAATTAACTTGGATATTAAAATATACAGTGCCAAAAAAGACATAGATTCTCAAGTAGAACTAGAGCAGAATTAGATGCCTACATATGGTATCATGGTCTGGAAATTCTTCATTTAATTGCCATCTAAAGTAAAACGTTTTTAACTCTGTAGTTACCTTAATTTTGAACTTAACATACTCCAGATGCCTAGAATTGCAGCACTGTTCTTTCCTAACACTGCAGCTGTGTCCACAACACTAAGTACTTGGAATTTAATTAATGTCCAGACTTAATGGGCATCCCAAAGTGAAACATTTCTCTTCTTTGAGGCCTTGAATGGATTTATCTGGGAGACATTAGGATATCAACAGAAGTGGACACCTGAGAATAATATTTGAGATTGTCACTGTCAGACCTCACCGTGTTTGAAATTCAGGTCTACTGTTCTTGACTGAATGCAGTGTTACACAAAACAGTCCCTCTTGCTCTCACACACATACACACACACTTTTTTTTTTTTACAGTGACCAGTAGTATAGCATAACTTACTCAGGTTTGCAGTCCCACAGGAAGAGCTCTTCACTCCTGCTCCAGAAGAAATTGATAGCCTTTGTTAGGATGTATTCCTGGACAGTGGAATAGGTAGAATTGAAGAAACCCAGGAAACCCCTAGGTATTTCAGACCCAGGTTTTATCTCTTGCTAGGCCATTCATCAAAGCTGATAATGTAGGAGAAACACTCAAAAAATCTCTCTTGTAGTGGTTGCCATACTCTTAGAGTAAGACTTACAATAAGATGTTTCAATAACATTAATGATATTCAGTGATGTGCCCAGTTTCACTGCTTGCTTTCATTTGAGTAGTTTACCACATACGTAGTCCAGCTAGCACTACTGGCAAAATACAGGCAATTGATAGTATTGTGAACAAAAGCTTATAAGACTTTTTTCTGAATGTTGCACTGGGAAACAGCAGAATAAATATTGCTTAACTTTAGAAAAAAAGACTACTGGTGCCTACAGTGGGAGGGCATCTGGGCTGTACATGTGCATGGACTGGGACAGTTTCCAGAAAATTTGCTGAGAAGCATCTTGACCTCAGCAGTTTTCATCACATGCTCAATCAGTGTAACTGCTCTCTGAGAATAAAATTAATATATTGCCTGTTTTGAATGCAAGCTTTAGGCATTGATTGTTTTTTTAGCTGTCATAGAAGAAAGCAAACGATTATGGGTTTCAGTAAGTGTTTCTCTTTAAAGCTTGGGGTTTTTTAAATAGATGTTTTACAACACTTATCCTTTCCAGTGAGACAAAACTCCTTTTGACTTAGAATCACAGGATCATAAAATAATTTGGGTTGGAAAGGACCTTTGGAAGTTGTCTGGTGCAATATCCTTCTCAAAGCTATATTCAAGGTTAGATCAGGCTGCCCAGGACCATCTCCAATCAAGTTCTTAATATTAACAAGGATTGAGAGTTCACAGCCTCTCTGAGAAACCTACTGACCTGCTTAACCACTCCCACAATTAATTTTTTTCCTTGTATTTAGTTGACATTTTCCTTGATGCAACTTCTGATGAAAGGTGTAACTCTTGCCCTGTTGCTGTGCACCTTTGAGGTGTGTCTGGCTCTTCCTTTTTTATAATTTCCCTTTTCCCCTTGTATGGTTGAAGTCAACAATTAGATCCTTCTTTAGTCTACAGTGCAGAGAGCTAGGCTAAGCAAAGATAGCTTCCTCAGCCTCTCCCTGTAAGGTTTTCAGCCCCTAATCATCTTAATAGCCCCTTGCTTCACTTTCCCAGTTTTACGTTTATCTGTCAGTATCTACTGAGAAAATCACAGCTGGACAGGTGTGGCCTGGAGTGCTACATGAAGGGGAATAATAACTTCCCTTGATCTGCTGGATGGACCCTTGTTAATGCACTCTAGTGTGCAGCTGGACTTCAATCCTCCAACAGCACACTGCTGTCTCTTCCTTAACTTGTTGTCCACCAGGATTCCTCAGACTCTTCTCTTCAAAAATGCTTTCCAGCCAGATGGCCCCAAGAGTACACTGCTGCATGGGACCGGTCCCTGACAAGGGTAGGACTTGGCATTTGTTCTTGATGAACGTCATGAGGTTTTGAACTGTTCATTTCTGCAGCCTGTCAAGATCACTCTGAATGGCAGCCCTGACCTCCTCTGTGTTGACCATACCATGCATTTTGGTGTCCTCTGCACCCTTGCCTATGGCGCACTTTGTCCCTAGGTCCAAGTGGTTTGTAAAGATCTTAGAGTACTGTACTCCTGTTAGCCCTTAAGGAAGACCAGTCATAAATGATGAGTCGCCACTTGGACTTCAAGCCACTGAGCACATTTTAGGTTTGATGATTCAGACGGTTTTCTACCCACCTGGTAGTTCACTCATCCAGTCCACACCTCCCTAGTTTGACTATAAGTGTATTGCTGAAAAACATGCAAAAAATCTTTGTAAACTCCAGTCAGCTGATGTCCACTGGTCTTCGCTTGTCCACAGAATCTTCTGGCTGAAGGCAATCAGGCTAGTCAGGCATCATTTGTTGCTGGGAATTCTATGCTGACTCTTCCGGATCATCGCCTTCTTCCTCTCACTCTCACGTCAGTTACAGCCGGTTTTATATTAATTTCATTAATGTCTAGAATTTGGGCTATCCCTTCAAGGCTTCAGTTAAAGATTTCACTGATATTAGTTTCTTTCTCTGTCTCTAGCTTATCTAATTAGGAACCAGGCCTTCTCTACGAGAAAACTTGCAGGACCCAATTTCACAGACTGGTTTACCAGAGGGAAGTATGAGGTTCGTGCAGCTACTAGACATCTTCTAACCAGAGTGGGTTTATTTTCCTGTGATGTACATAAGTACGTAAGGTGAAGGGCATTGGAAATTCTGACCCGTAAAGTCATATGCCACTTGACATAATGCTGAAAATATAAAAATGGATGAAGAAGCCCTGCCAGGGTCAGTATAATTACCTGTTCAGATTCACGTATATGCAAATTTGCAAACCTCAAAGCAAAGCTCGGAGACCTTTCTGAGGGAAAATCATATGAGCAACAGGACCTAGGCACACCGAGAAAGTTCAGTTTTGTTCTAATAACTGCTCTAAAAACTGGTCTTCCAACAGAGACCAGTCTGTGAACACATTAAAGATATCAGTAATGTAGATTGGCTGCAAATCAAAGGATTTCATTGCTCATTACCTTTAGTAAATCACTGAGATATGTGTTAAGTAAATCTGTTGCTAGCAGTAAAAGATTTATGGGGCAGAAGGAAGAAGGCTAATAGGACTAAATCCCCCATAGCACAACTATCCAGTATAATCTGTCATTGTAGAGTGGAGGAGAAACAGTGCAACTCCTACCCTAATCAGCACTGAAATCATGCCCAGACCTGTCTGGCACATAGATTTAGGCATCCTTCTTGTCCTTTGTCATGAAGAAAACAGATTACTTCTGATAACTTTTATTTCTTCACATAGGTAATTTGTAGTCATTGATCATTTTGCTCTCTCCTTTACCAATTAAGCATTAGGTTAAGAGCAGTACCCTCTCTTTGTAGTTTGTATTTTTCCATTGTCTCCACCTATGAGAACTTTTCACCTGCAATACACCATACTCTACTGTGGAATTCATGATAAAATAAAAATGCTTTATAAGTGTGAAAGTTAACAACATTTCCTGAAGTTAGCAGCTGAATGAAATAACAAAGATCTAACTGTTGACCCTCCACAACTTCACATCCTTTTATCCTTCTTCTAATTTGCTCTTCCATGTGTAGATTAAAAGAGTCAGAAAATGTTGGAGGAGGAGTGACTAATCTGTTCTGACCTTTGATTGTATTTGGCTGCATGGCAGGTAAAAGTCAGAGCAGTAGGCTTGCTGGAAATAAAATGCTGCAGTCAGACAAAAGCTACACATAGAGAGCTGGCAAATACTGTTACTTTATTGCTAAGGAACATATGAATACATTCCTTTCTATTGTTTCTAATTACTAGAAGAGAATTCAATGTGATAGGACATGTGAAAGTGCTGTATTTTATCTGAATGGGGTGTTTTAATTCAATGTGTTTGCCATTACTAATCACTATAAAACTCATTTGATGGTATGGTCTAGCAAGGTGAGTTTAGGAAGGCCTGGATTTATTAAAATCTGCCAAATACTTTGGAGATATATATATATTAT
>NW_010226004.1:0-4488 GCF_000690775.1 Eurypyga helias
AAACCATTCTGTGATTCTGTGAGGGTGTAAAGAAATGCCTTCAAGTTATATACTGTTCGGTCCATCAGAGCATCCTCATAAGACAGTATGAAGCCAGCCACCTTTATGTTTTGTTTCAGTTGTTATGAATGTTTGTTGCTTAATTAAATTAAATATTTACTGAGAAAATCTGAGGTGTAATGGAAAAGTGGTAAGATGCTAGTCCACATGACATTGGGAAAAAACCTTGATAATGTGACAATAATGTGCATCAACAGGTGAAAAAGAGAAAATCCCAGGTCTTTCTTAAAGCTGGCTGTGTAATTCTCAGGGTACTAGATGGCGTGGTGGAGCTGGTGACATTTGTGTTTGGCATAAAAATGTATCATAACTTTGCTTGTTTGGGGTAAAAAAAATTGCAAAGCCTTTTCCAGTACATTGAATAGAGAATTGTCAGGTTTACGGCTAAGGATTGCAAAAGTTTCTTATTCTGTGGGTTGGGGATTATTTTTGTGTTAATGCTTACATTTTAGGTTGCCAGTTTACTGTTGGGATGGAACTGGCAAACTTTCAGTGAATGGCTTTGCAATATCAGTTTGATTCGCTGACATTAACAGTTGGGGTACGTTTTCTTTCTGAACATGTAGGTTTTCTCTGTGTAGTGGAGGGATTTGAAGCTTATAGCATGGATATGCTTTTTTACTACGCTTGTGAAAATCCACCCACATTTGGCAAAGTTATAAACATTTGAAAAATTGCATTTCACACATTCTTGGTCAAGTCTTATTAGATTTTTTTTTTTTAGCGGCTACATTTCCAAAAGATTACGTATGTATTGGATGCTTGCCTCCCTCAAGATAGGACTTTCCTTGAAATTGCTGCTCTGAGTTGAACAGGTCAAACCAGTACAACCAGGGGAACAGAGATCAAGGAATTTGCCTGTGATGTTTTCTAGTGAGCATCCTGTTAAGAACAGTTAGCATATCAACATGAATGAAACATTGAAGATTAAACTTTGTAAGGAAGAGAAATTAGGCAGGTGTGTGAGAGTGGTTGTTAGCTAAATGGTGAGTTGTGTTTTCAAGGCTAACCTAGGGTGGGAGCAGGACTGAGGTAAGATGAGGAGCATAGAAGGGAGTTCTGGCAGAGCAGAGGATGGGCTGAAGTGGTGGCGTTGAAGGAACGTGTACTGCAGATGGAGAACGTGAGAGGGTAGAGAGACTAGGTGGGATGGTCTTGATGTGGTAGAGAGGCAGCCTGGGTCTTCTGTGACTTCAGCCTGAGTTCTACCAGGAGATAAAACATTTCAGTGTGCTAGAGGTGTGCTTGAGTACGAACCATGTAACACCGAGTATAGATGCAAGGCACAGTCTTGGCTATAAATTTAATGCCTATTGTGCAATACATTGATAATATGTGCATCCATACTTGCACATGCCGATTCAGAACTTCTCAATCATCCAGTTATGTCAGCTACCCCTTAAAGCCGAGATTCTTGTGATAGCTTTCTCCCCCATGTTTTTTGGCTAGACCATCTTTCCTTTTTTTTTGCATTGTGGAAAATCCTCACGTTGATTGGGCAAAGATCTAGTAAACAACTTTCCTGAAATTTTCTATAACTTCTAACTAAGCTTACAAGCTGCAGAGCCAGGAGGTTGTCCTTGGTGTCAGTGGAGAAACTTGGAACTTTTTGCAGCAGAATTTATGAGTTTCCAAGGTTAAAAAAAAAAAAACAACAAACAAAAAAACAAAAAAGGAGAAGAGAGAAGTTGTGTATCTACTGATTTAGTTCTCTTAGGGGAGTCCTACATTACGTCTACTATAAGTGGATACTATGCATCTGCCTTCATTCTTCTGCCTGTAGTCCAAGGTATGGGAACTCACAGTGTCACCAGTTTTATTTGGAACACTGCTGCAGTGGCTTAGTGCTTTGTAGGCCTGTTGATACCCTCCATAAGACAAGAATTACTTTCACATAAATTTAGCATTCCTTCTGTAGTCACTCAGCAAGGATAACTTGTCATGTCCTTTTTTTTTTTTCCTTTTTCCCTCTCTGTAAATACATGGGTTGTTCCTTTGATTTCCCCCCCACCCCCCCAGTGCTTTGTCATGTGTTATGTCTTAATCCCAGCCAGCAACCAAGTACCACACAGACACTTGCTCACATCTCTTTTCCCCAAGGAGTTAGTCTTATTGGTATTATTACCCCAAGGCATGGGGAGGAGAATCAGAGGAAAAGACAAACAAACTTGTGGATTGAGATAAGAACAATTTAATAATTGAAAGTAAATTAAATAAAATAATGATAGCAATAATACTAATACTATTATTGCTACCAATAATATGTAATGCAAATAATGGAAAAGGAAACAAATGATACAACTGCTCAACACCCACTGACTGACACCCAGCCAGTCCCTGAGTAGCAAGAGAGAGAGGCCGAGAGCTGGAGCTTGCCCCCCGGCCCAATCCCCAATTTATATACTGAGCATGACGTTTCATGGCATGAAATATCCTTTTGGTCAGTTTGGGTCAGCTGTCCTGCCTGTGTCCCCTCCCAGTTTCTTGTAGAGAAGAAGCAGTCACAGAAACTGGAAAAAACTTGAGTTGACATAAGCATTGCTTAGCAACAGCTAAAACCATTAGTATGCTGTCAATATTCTCAGCACAGCCAAAACGTAGCCTTATACTAGCTACTGTGAAAAAACTTAGCTCTATCCCAATTAAAACCAGCACATCATTATTACCCTTCATCTTCATACTTTACATCTCTTCCTATATGTTAACATTTTATTTTTCTGTAATGTAGCAGCATCTTCATAGACCTTGATAAGTTTATGACATTTCCTCTCTTTCTATATAATTTTGAAAGGAGATAACGTGGCCTTTTATTATTTCCCTTCTTTAAAATATTCTTTGCATAAGAATGTGTCAGCAGAAACTGAACCTGCTGAAGTAACTTCCGTATGCTGACCCGCGGGGTTGAAGCTGATTGACACAGCTCAGCATGATTGTTTGAAGTGAAGACATAAGGGAGCAAAGTGAGCATTTAACCAACAGCTCCTTTGTGACTCACCTGTTAGCCTGAGGAAAGAAAGCTGTTCTGTGATTTTAGGAAGTTTGCTTTTCCCTGTATGCATCAACATCTTTGGGCTCATGCACAGTTTAGTAGGTTACCTGTCACAGGTAGCTTCCCTAACTCAAGGCAGCAGTTATCCTCTCTCCACTGTTCTGTGCTGCTTCATCTATACCTTGTGTAGGATTTCAAGGTCTGAAGCAAGAATGTCTGTTTTTTGACTCATTGCCTTCCTTCTGAATGTCAATGGAACAGTACAATTCTGGAAGGCAGAATAGCCAATATATAGCAATGGCTAATTCCTGCACTAAGCAATGATTTTTTGTCTTTGACAGAAATTTTCCAAAGGAAAATAGTACCACACTGCAGCACTTCATCAAAAATTTTGATAATGAATTGTGGTCTGTTTTTTTTCCTTTTCTAATAGCATTCTTTTGTTTGCTTCGAAGTAAAGGTGAGAGAGGGAGCCATAAATTGCTGAACTTGCATACAGGTTTTGATTTACTTTATCCTGACCAAGACAAGTAAATCAAGTACAGATTCAAAACTACACAACTTCCTATAGTTGCTTACTTTTATTCTGACTATAATGTGTTCTTTTTCTTAAGTGGTTTCTTATAACCATACAGCTGAATTCTTTTGAGATTAATAGAATGTAAAGTCAGTTAATATCCAACAGAAGGGACACCCAGGGTAGAATTACTGGTCTCCTCCCAGGGCAGATGATGAAAGTTTGACCTGGTGTTTAAAAGGGGTAGTTTAGGCCCAGTCCAAATCCATGGTGGGATGGGCAGGGGAAAATGTAAGGAAAGGCTCGAGACAAGGACAGGGAGGGATCACTCACCTGTTACGGTTCCAGGCAAATCAGACTTGAATTGGGGAAGAAAAATCAATTTAGTTAGAAAGCAAATCAGAGTAGGATAATGAGAGACAAACCAAAACCAATCTTAAAAACCTTCCTCCCACTCCTCCCTTCTTCCCAGGCTCAGCTTTGCTCCCAATGTAAGGAAAGGCTCCAGACAAGGACAGGGAGGGATCACTCACCTGTTACGGTTCCAGGCAAATCAGACTTGAATTGGGGAAGAAAAATCAATTTAGTTAGAAAGCAAATCAGAGTAGGATAATGAGAGACAAACCAAAACCAATCTTAAAAACCTTCCTCCCACTCCTCCCTTCTTCCCAGGCTCAGCTTTGCTCCCAATTTCTCTACCTTCTCTGCCAGCAGTGCAAGGGGACGGGGAACGGGGGTAGTGGTCAGTCCGTCAGACGTCTCTGCCTCTCCTTCCTCCTCAGGGGACGACTCCTCACACTCTGCCCCTGCTCCAGCATGGGGTACCTCCCACGGGAGACAGTCCTCCACCAACTACTCCAACCTGAGTCCTTCACACAGGCCACAGTTCTTCCAGAGCTGCTCCAGCACGGGTCCCTTCCAT
>NW_010226005.1:0-9776 GCF_000690775.1 Eurypyga helias
TATACATATATATTATTTTATATATGTGCAAATTATTCAGCTGTACAAACTCAAATAATGAAGGTTTTCTTTTTTTGAGTTGATTTCTTCTTGGTAAAATAATTCTAGTTACTGCTGTGGGATGTGGGGCTGCTCTATAGTAAGGACTTCCTATTAGACCTTTGTACTGGTGAATATAGAAAGCAACGTTTGCTGTGACAATGGATTTGTGTCTGTATGAAAGATGTACTGAATTGTCCTCATTGTGCTTCTGTTCCTCTCAACCTATTCATGTTTCAAATAATAAAAAAGGCATTGTGAGAGCCAAACACTTTCATGCCAACACAACAATATTTGAAGAAGATAATCAAAGCTGTTTGTTCTGCTTTGCTGCTTTCACTTTGTCTGCAGTTCAGGTCTTCATTATGAAGCAAGATGGTGTCTGAAACATTGTCTGTAAAAGAGGTGGTTTTCTTTTTTTTTTTTTTTTAAAAAAAGCCAGAATAGATGTGGGACTAAAGCACCAACAGAATCGATTTTGACTAGCTGGAATATTCTTGCATGTGCAGAGTATTATCTGTGTGTTAGGGACACATTATCTGCCATTGCTTATCTTCTACAGACTATGGCTGTTGTCTTTAAAGAAGAAACATACTGAAACCTTGACGTGGGAATATGTATTTATATGTATATGTATATGAAAATATATATAAATACATATAAATTTGCTTGAACTGCCACTTTATAGAAAAATGGACATTTTAATCTTTCTTGTTATAGTACCTTTATGTAAAACAATCACAATTTTGCTTTTCCGGAATTATTACTTAGACAGTGCTGTGATAATGATTTGTGAAATCATCTGCAGAGTAGAACCAGAATTATTATTTAGATGGCCAAAAAGGTAGAAGAGATAGTGAAGTACTATGCGACAGCCTTTGCTAACAGTAGTACTGTTTCTGGCATGTTCTTGGTGTTGCAGGGTTTATTGTGATTTTTAGTGTTGTTGATCCTTCAGCCTTTAATTTAGCCCTCAAAATAAGGGCTTTTATCAAAAGATATTGATAAAAATGGCTAGAGCATTTTTTTAACAAGAAAGCAAATAAAGCACAGGATACCCTTCTCTATCTGAACTTGAAAGTTGTCTTTAATTCTAATGGGCTATGGAATGATATGTAGAGAGAGAGGTGGGTTTGTTGGTTGGTTGTTGGGGGAGGGTTCCGCTTAATATGCTAATTTTCCCATGAAATTTAATGCGGTATCAGAGCTTTCATAATAAATACTTGTAGCCACTGACACTTAGAATAAATCTGTGTTGAAACTGATTTGGTGTTTTATACCTGAGTTGAATGAGGGCCTCTTACTAGCTATTCATAACTAGACCTTGTCTTCTGGGAAGGGGAACAAACCCCAAACCACTTAATGCCCAACTGTAAACTGCCTTTGGAGCACACAGCTTTGCAGTTCCTGAAGCTGTGTTTGGAACGAATCATAATGATAATAGTAGCAAATGACTGGGGGGGGGGGGTTTGGGGTTTTTTTTGGTTTTTTAGAAGACAACTGCTTAATTATTCTTGGAAATTAGAAATATTCTTCTAGCGTTGTCTTTTTATGAAGGTGCCCTACACGTTTCAGTATGTTAACCATAGCCTGAAAAAGCAGCTAGAGACATGCTTAGCATTAGCTTGTCTCATATCATTAAATGCGTTGTTGGATTATAGCCAAACTGTTCGCCATGCTGTAGAAGTGACCTTTGGCATGGCACAAATATGAATATTTTATATTCATTTGTATTTTGTATATTTTTATGCTAACAGACTTCTAATGCTCATGCCTTTTGGGGATTTTGTGGAAGATTATAGTAGATCTCTGGATGGCTCGACAAATAATTTATGATGTCTTAGTAAATGCCAGTTAATATTTGTGCTGTTAACACCTGTTCCATTCATTTTCATTTCTAATCTCCAACTGTCTTGGAAAGGAAAGGTATCAATAATTACAGCTGAAATTTGATTCTTAAACTTCACACTGTGTGAGGTGGATGTTCACACATAAATGGCTGAAGGTCACAAAATAGTCTGGTTTTATAGACTAAGAGTATTGGACACTTATTCAAGGAAAAAAGCCAACAGCCTGTTACAGGAACATCTTAAAACTTCTTATGGTAATTACTTTGATCCAAACTATAATAGTGCTTTAGTGAAATGAAAGTGGAGAACAGGGATGGGAAGGGATTTCGTTATTTGCTGCAAATGCTACCTAAAATAGTCAAACATGTAGTATGAAGATGAGACATGGGCAGCGTAAAAACACTGGCGATTCAAAGAGGAGGTTTGATGGGGGCAGAATATCTGCTGGGCCATTAACCAAAGGCCATGTTCAGTTATTCCCGATTTGACAATAAATTCCAATATTGTAGTTTCTGTTTAATATTTAAGAATTCATTGTTTCAGGTTTCACAAAACCAAATGGCAGTTTGAATATATTGTTTAAGGTGTGCAATGAAATGTCTGTTGAAAAGCCTGAGATGGCAGGTTAAAAAGGGAAAATAATACAGATTGAAGGCAGTGGTAATGATTTTGTTACTGCGAACATGTCTGTGCATTTTGCCACTAATTTTCCTGAATTCAGCACTTAAGTTCTTTAGCTACAATATCAAATATTTCATTTTTTGTGTTTTCATTACAATTATGAGGTATCAAAAAATTTTAGTTTTTGTAGAATTTTTACCTGGGGAGTTTCATACCAATCGTTCAGCCTCTTGAGGAGTTTAGCTTCTTCGTAGCATGCAGATTAAAAACTTCCTACAGAAAGCCAAGAGGGTTGTCATGCTGCGCCATGCCTGCAACCCTCTCCACTTCCCTGCGTGGGCGGAGGCAGCTGCTGGACTCCAGGGGTTTTCATGTCCCTTGTGTTCCTGTCTTGTGTGTGTGTGTTTCCTGTGACAGTATGATGGATATGGAAAGGTAGAGTGGAATCTAAAAACTGTAAGTTCTAGTTAGCTGGCATTTCAATTCCTAGTGAATACAGTAACTGGGATTTTAGTGAAGTTGTTTGAGTGGAATATTTACTCAGCTTATTAGGAGATGAATGGTTATTTGAACCAGACCTTGTCCCCGTGCTTCAAAGTTTCATAAAGCACTTAAATGATTACTGATGTGGCCATTAAATCAAGATGATTTAAGTAGTTGAAAGGGTATGTTTTTCAATAATTTTATTTAGACTGCTTTCATCCAAGAAGGTATAATGTTGATGAATGTGTACGTCGTGGTGTATCCTTCTTTCAGATTTTAAGATTACAGTTGGTAGATCTTAGTTTTTATTCTGTGAGCAGTACTTGATTAGTGTTCTTGAAATAGCAGGTTCTCCAGCTAGTGGATCAGTTGCACTGATAGGCACTTGGTAATTCCTTTGGTTTCAGCGTGCGGATGCCTTGAAGCTGGAGCCTTTTACACGTAGCAGTGCAGATGCCCAGTGCGTTTAATACGAGTACAAGTCCGGCCAACTGTTTTAACCTTGGCTCTGTGTGAAACTGGAGTGCGCTGCAGCTGTGCCACGGTGCTTACGTTGCGGTGGTGTAAATCGTGCGCCGAAGCCCGGGGTGCGAGAGAGCTCTCTGGAGGAAAGGGGAGGAAGGACCAGAGATGGGAGGTACAACCACTCATGTTTGTGTGTCATGAGGCTGGAGTGGGGGATTACTGCATACTGTTTGATCTAATCACACTGCAAACAGGAGAAACTGTGTGAGGATGGTTCCCTTGCAGAACTCATTAGGTCCGAAATAAATTTTCTCTGTGGCCCCAAATTAACCAATTTATTAGTGTCAAGGTCTAGACTTAAAATTGTGTTTTGCTTAGGATTCTTTTCCAATTAATTCTACAAAGAAAAAAAAAGTAGGTGTAATTTGGAGTTTAATTTGCCAAAGCAGTCACTGGAAGAACAGTAAGATTTGAGGATGATGTGCCTCAAGAATAAATGTTAGACTAAACATAATCTATATTTTTAACTGTGTGATGCTCAGTTGTTTATCTGCTACTGAAAAATATTAGACATTATTTCTAGTGATACTATGAACAGCGTCTTGAGAGAACGAAGAAGTTTTCTTACATGCTTCTCAAATAAGACTGAGAAACAAAATGTATAGTCCAAAAGTTTAGTATACAGTGAGGGGTCGGAGATGATAAGGTAAATTGAAAGGATTACTTTAGTATGTTTGGAATGAGCAACGATGTATTTTCTGTTTGCTTTCTTTTTGTTTTATGTGTATTCCAGAATGTAACTTCTAATGTGGGCTGAGCACCTAAGAGCACCCACAACCCCCACTAAGTTCTTTCAAAATTTTTATGATACTTTCAGCCATTGCTGGTTCTCAAACTTGTATAAATTGAGGACTTGACCTTTCCTAAGTAAACACTTGTTTACATCATTTAGATCATGTCTGTTTTCCTTTCCACATTAGTCTTTAAGTCACCAAATTCCTGACAGACCAATAGGATTAGAGCTTTTTGTTGTTTGTCCTAATTCGAAATAATAAGCTTATCAACACCATGTAATTAACAATGGTAATGCAGATTATTTTGTGATAGATGAAATTCTGTCACACTCTCCTCTTTTCCCCTTCTCTTTAAAAGGAAAACTACATGGTGATTTGGAAGAAGAGATCCCCACTGTTTAATTGCTTGTGAAAATCTGGGCTACTTAGGTTAGTGTGTTTATTAAGCTAACTGCTACTGTTCTGACTGGGTTCCAGGCCACTTGTATGGTGATGTTAATCAGCTGAATTACATCTTCCAGACAGGAGGTCTCTAGTCAGCTAAACTGATTCCTTTCAAGGTGTTCTAATTTTTCTTAAAATGACTGTGGGAAACCTGTGAGTTCCTACATGTTCCTAAAGGTTCTTAACTTGCATGCTATTTTGAGCAATTCAGTGTGGTTATTTTTCTCTTCAATACAGCGTCATTAGATAATACCATCTTCTATCTTCATCTCTTTCTGTCAGATAATCAGTCACACAAAGTGTGAGTTTTGAGCTTATTTTGGTCTGTCAAATACTTATTTTTTTAAAATCCTAAATCATAAAGCATTGGGAAAAATATAAACAGTTCATTCCAGAAAATGAAAATGTTATTAATCTTATGTGGAAACTATTTATTGCAGAACTGTTGAGAATTAGTTTTCTTAAATGACCACTCAGAGGTGTTTGTATAAACTTTGGGGCTATAGGAGATGTGGGAAGGTTAGGGGCTTTAATCACACTGCTAGCTGTCTACAAGTAATGAATTAACTTGCATCTCTCGTACACCGAAAACAAGGTTTATGTTTCAAAAACTACTCAACTGTGGAATCGGTAATGAACTGAGCAACTGTAAAAGAAACAGCTAAAAAGAAAAACCCTTTCATTCTGATAAACCTACAGTTCACATGTTCTCAGGCTAGTGATCGTACCCTTATTGTGTAAAATGTGAACATAGCCAATGTCCTTGGCTCAAAGAGCTGCTCTTGCCAGAAAGGAACAAGTAGTCCATTTATGGCTTCTGGATGGATTCAGAGTGTTTGCTTCTTGTAGTAACAATAGGAGCCCCTCCCCTCCCCACCACCACCTTCATTCTTCTTCATAAAAGAAAGAATATTATCATTGGCAACGTTATCAGCATTTCAAATACCTTGAGTGGAGTTGGTTTGAGCGGTAGGAGCTGATAAGCAGCTCTGGAGCTATGCCAGCAAAAGATCTTTCTTCTTCTTGCCTTCCCCCCCCTGCCACCCCCTCCAATTCCATCTGCTGTACCAGTGCTATCTCTGTGCTAGATAAAGGCCTTTCCCCACAGATCGATTATCTTCATCCCTGGAGAGAACCAGCCAAATACATTAATTATTCCCATTTCCTTTCCTGGGGAAAGCAAGTGCAGTAGTCAGAAAAGCAATCTATTTTAAAATTTATATTTAATAAATTCATCCATCATATTATTTTAAGAGGTTATTTACTTAATGTTCCATTTATTTCTGACTGACCTCTTTAATGCTAGCTTCTTTCATCAAAATACACCTAGCACTATTAAGTGGATTTCATTCTTTCCTTAACCATACACCATTTTTGTGCTCATAGACCTGTGTCCTGAACGTTCCTGTGATCACACTACCACACGGGTAAGGATATACTGAGAGGGTTTGCCATTAATAGGTAATTCTTAGAGAAAAGACAGGCAATCCTTTTTTAAATTTAAAAAAAATTTTTTTTTTTCCTGCAACAGGAATTATTCATCAAGGTGAAGCATTACGTAGAGAGAAATTTTGTTGGTTGCTTTGTTTTATTGTTTTAAATATGGAAGAAATAAACTAAGATCCATTTTCTTTAAGGCTTTAAAGGACGCCTTACGATATTTGCCTTAGAAAAACCTCTTCATTTTGATATAGTCCCTTTTCCTGATAGGACTTTGTACTTGGTGGATGAAAATATAAAATGCATTACATTTCTCAGCTAAATGGCTGGAATGTTCACCAGTGAAGTGAGGTTTATATTTATTTCTGTCGAGAGGAAAAAAATGTATGTATTTGTATACATATGAATGCCATTCTTTCTGTAGGAAAAAATAACTTTTCTGATATATTTTTTCTCTAACAGATATGTTTGATTTATTCTGTCACAGTTAAGCTTATGCCGTGGTGGGCCATGTTAAGCTGAAAGTTTGTTTTCACTCTGAGATTGACCGAGGGCTGTGTGCAAACAGTGGCATGTACTGTAATGAGGAAGTAGGTGTAGAGGAATTAATCCCTTGTATTTAATCTTGTTTTACTTATTTAATAGTACTTTTAATGCATAGTTCTAAATAAGACTGAAACCTAAAATCCGTTTGGCCAACAAAAATTGCCTAGTGAGATACTCTGCTTCGTGCAGAATTCTGTCACCTCATCCCCATGAAACACAGTGCGTTTCTATCCCTTTTCCTACAAAAGCTACTTTAGGGATCTCTGAGAGCAACAGGCCCTAGCCCTCCACAAAATACAGTGAAAGTGGAATGTGAAATCCAGAATGGCAGTGTGTAGCTCCCAGAAGCAGGGTTTGTGACTAGTAATAACGTTGCCGCTTTCCATCTCAGCCGTGGGGATGTGTTCTGACCCATCCCCTTGCGACAAAGCCACTGAGAATTATGGCTTGGATGAAAGCAGACATAGAACATTACCTTGGCCCTAGGTGGGGTCCTGCAGCACTTTTGATTGACTTCTCATCACTGGGTTTTAGGCAGATGAAGATGTCCTTAAAATACATGAGAAACTAGACTACGGCAACACTGCAACAGCTGCCAAGGTGTGTTAGTGGTTTTTCCTAATGAGAGGTTGCGTAGACTTTATAACTTGCATGAATTCTGCATCCTTCTGTTTAAATGTTGCCATTATATGGCAGTTTTCACACTTTGCTATGCAAACTGTAGTCAGAAATTATTCACAACCCCACGTACTCCTGTTGGAGAGAAAGCTGTACTGGAATTAAGACCTTCGACCTCAGCATGTTGGGATTTTGCTGAGGTGGTGTTATGTGGTGTGATGGCTTCATGTTATTCTGGTAACTCTTTGTAGAAGCAGATGCCAAGAGGGGCATGCGTGTAATGTGTATGTGCTTTTCCTGATCTTCAGTGAAGAGGGGTTTCCAGTATCGCGGAGAGGTGGTGTAGTCTAACTGAGCTGAGCGGGAGTTTGAACGCTGTGCTGTGTGGTATTTAGTGAGTGTTTTCTGAAAGTTGAATACAGCTAAAGATTGTTTTTCTTTCTAGTGTCTTTCTTGAGGGAATATTTTGAACATGTTTCTGCTTCTTTTGTTTAAATGGATGGTACATACTGTACCGCCTTCTGCGTTCAGCAAAACAGGTGATGAGGAACGGCTCAGCTCATTCTGCCTACACAGCCATTCATTTTAATTAAAATTCAGCCGACTCGCTCTGCTTTCTGTATGATTTGTATAAATGACTGACTTTAATTTGACCTCCTGGAGTGTGAAGGGATTTCAGGCTTCAGTGAAATGTTGTAAGTTGCTCTCTTTCCTGGAGTGTATGGGGCGTGGGAACTGATGAACCGTTTCCATTGGAGAAACACCTGTTTGAGCTCAAACATAGAGCTGGGTGTGACAGGTCTCAGCTGCTTCTCTGTTAAGCGTAAAATTAAAATAATGGTAGATTCATAATAGTTATAAGGAGTTATCTGTCATGAAGACAGCCATTTATTATACCTATAATAATTATAAGCCTGAACTTTGGTATAATTTTAGCAAAATAGTCTCCGACTTAGACCCTCTGGATGTGTTCTCTGGAGACTTGAAGCACATCATTTTTCAGTACTTTTACAGCTACTGCTTCCAGTGTGCAGCCCTTTCCTGATAGATCCCGTGTAGATTGTAGTGACCTTGAGGACAGGAGAAAAGGGCTGGAGGGCAGTTCCAGCTCTGCAAAGGCCAAGGGAGGGACGTCAGTTGAACAGAGACATGGAAACTGAGTGAATGACAGGAGGAGACTGCCTTAAGAAACTGTCAAAGTTAGGATTAGGATAATTGTCTCTATTAAGGACTTTACAGACATAATTCAGTGAGCCAGGACCGAATGGCTGACAGCCATTCAGCACCAAGGCAAAGTATCAAATAGCTCATAAAGGTCATAAAATGAGTTAAAAGATGCATCCCTATGTGAAAAGACAGTGTCTTCTGTTTGTTAATGATTTCTTTTGCATGTTGAGATGGTCCTGCCTTTGTCAGGAGGAAGACTAAAATTACAATCTGATTTCCATTTTAAAGGGAGAGATAGAGGGCATAGAAACAAAGTGAAACTCTTGAGAGCTTACTGAAGGCAAAGAATTGAAAAGCTGATTCTGTTAAGAAGTTGTGGCCTTAATCACTTAAAAACCAACATGGTGGAAAAATACCAAATCTTGGAGGATTTTTTTTCTTTCCACAGGAGTAGTCCCTTTTGCTTTTTAGTTTTTAGACTTGACCCTCTTTAATTGGAGAAAAACAGGACTCATTAGTTGCTGTCAACGTATGTAGCACATATTATCATAAAGGTGAAAAGCACAGGCATGACCTGTACATGTGATGTGTGAATACCATAGAAATGAGAGAGGTCTAGATGTAGATGTTTGTGCACTTCCGTATTAAGAAAACCATACTCTAGGAAAAGAACATAGGTCCAAATATACACAACTGTGTAATGCAACCAACCACAGATGATGATGTGGTCAGAGGCGGAAGTAGGGTAGGCCTTGTTAAGATGACCGCAGTGAGCTGAATGGAGGGAATGACAGCTAGGAGAGAACAGCATGTCGTGTTTCCAAACATGAACAGTTATTTAGGCAGATCAGGTTTCCTAGGTTAATTAGCAGATGTATCCTTAGTTCATTAAAATAAGAAAGATCAAAACATACAAGATTTGAAAAATTTCTCCCCCGCACCTTTTCTGGCACTTGCTTACAAGAAGTTTGCTGTGAGATGTGCTAAAGCTCAGCCAGTGTGGGAAAATGGATTATATAGGTAAAGTGTGGTGCTAGAGAAGAGAGGTCTTCTAGGGCTGCCTCAGCAAAATAATGAGTCATGATTAGTGAAACTTGTCAGATAACATCAGTCTTGTGACATCTTTGAATTCTAACTGACACTGCCAACAAACCCAGTAAACGTGAGCATAAATCCTCAACATCAGAAGGATACAGACCAGTGGGAGCGAGTCCAGAGGAGGCCACGAAGATGCTCAGAGGGCTGGAGCCCCTCTGCTATGGGGACAGGCTGAGAGAGTTGGGCTTGTTTCGCCTGGGGAAGAGGAGGC
>NW_010226005.1:10037-22757 GCF_000690775.1 Eurypyga helias
GAAGGTGTCCCTGCCCATGGCAGGGGGGTTGGAACTGGATGATCTTTAAGGTCCCTTCCAACCCAAACCATTCTATGATTCTATGATTGTGAGAGTGTGTCAAGGGCCATCCTGAGAGAGCTCTGTAACCTGCAGACCAAAGGAAGTTAAGGTCACTGCACTTGGCCTGTCTTGCCGTTCCTGATGGTCTGTGATGATGTGGTATATACAGATGCTTTGAGGAGAACTGCAGTGATGAACGGAGGTTCCAGGTTTCTTAGTACGTGAAACAGTGCCTGCTTATATCAAGCAAACGGAGAAAGCTTTTGAGAGCAACTGATTCAAACAGATTGCATTTGTTTGCCCATGTGTACTACTGCCATATGCTGGAAAGAAGCTTAATTGTGTAGTAATCTCTGCTTTTTCAGTTTGATATGTTTGGTTTATACTTTTGTGCTCAAATAACATACTTGAAACTTACCAGACACTTAAAAAAAGTATTTGTTAAGTAGTTGTTCTCATTGCTCTCTGGACCATACAAACATGTAAGGGAACGTGTACCCCTGTTAAGTACAGGACCTGTGCTGTCACTACTAGTTTCTAAGTGGCCAAAAGACACAGGATGTTGACAAACATGATGTGATCTAAGGTTTTTAATTTGTTTGAATGTCACAGAACCTTCTTGCCTGACCTCTTGTTAGATTTTGAATGATGGCAAATTGAAAAGAAACCTCTGGTGGTTGTACAACGGTGCCTGTGGTACAGTTGACAGAGTTTTAAGTGTTCGCTGTGGTAGATATACAGGGAGAATATTTTGGTGAAAGATTATAAGGAGGTATTTGGAAGCTGAAAGTGATTTTCAGGTATAGATTGAGTCTTTCAATTCAAAGCAGTCAGAAAGAGATGCAGCATTTTATTTTCTATATCCCTCCGATATTTATTCTTTGGTTTAATCAGGTAGAACTGTTCATATCCTAGGGATATCAAATCTGATGGATTGCTTTGTTTTGACTTCCTTTGCTGTAACTCCTCTCTGAGAGTCCTTCAGATTCAGTAATGTTTAGCCATAAATAATGTTTAGGAGGGTATACAGGAATGGCACTTTAGCGAACACTTTGATTTTCCTCTGGGTTTTGTCCTTTGCACCTGGAATCTGATTGACCACCTCCAGTCTGCAGAATTTGCCCTGTTGAGAGTTCTTCAGTTTATCTTCCTTGACTGCTTAAGACCTAAGTGCATAAATAATTCCATATTAATTAGGAGCATCTAAACCAAATAGCTGCAAAACATGCTATGTCAGGTAAACCTGTTTTCACCACTCTTCTTTTAAAGGTTTGTAAAATAGTATTTCTAAGTATTATTTTACTGGCTGTTTTTTCCCCACATTCTTACATTGGGAGATATTGTGAATACCTGGCAAATTTCCCAGATACTTTATTTAAAATCAAGAAAAGAAGTTTAAATTCCTTTCTATAGAATGTTTAACTTCTGTGTTATAATTCAGATGGGGTTTTTTTGGATGCAGAAAATGTTAAAACCTCATATTCATCAATATGATAGAATGTTTTCCTTTTTTACAGACAAAGCTATTTTGTGTACTGGCTTTACCTTAGATATGATGTGTTAATTGGAGGTTATAATTTGAGCTACATATTTGTGACAGGCATTTAGATACAGTGGTGATGAATGCTAGATAATAGTAAGCACATACATAGGTGCTGATGTGAAGGCTTTTGATACATTTTCTTTCCACTGTTTTTCGAAATGATTTTTTCTGTAGAGCATCAGTGAAGGCCAACTGGCCAGCACCGTGTATATTAGTTGGAAAATGTGCGCTGCTACTGCACGACTGGGAGAAGTAGAACCTGATATCTTGGATTTGACAGAATGAGCACTGACAGGGCTACAAGTGGTGTTGGTGGTGGTTCTTCTATGAACAGTAGAGTGATGCATCTGACTAGGGAGATGCTGACAAGCACGTAATTTGTGTATCTTTGCTAATATTTCCGGTTACACTACAGAGAAAGAGTCTTTTCACACGGAGTATGCTGTAGGCATTAACTTATTCTATGTATGCTTAGTTCAGTAGTTCCAAAAAACTCATCTTGTAATGTGAAAGATTCCCACCATTTTAGTCCTCTAAATTGAGATGGTGCGGAAGATAATACATACGGAATTCTTTTACTGCGGTTCATTAAAATAACCCCTTTTGAAGTTTTTTCCTGGGTTTTTGAGAAATCTTCTATCATTTAACTAACTTCAACACTTGCCACTGTATTTTGCTAAGGTATTCTTCTCCTTTTGTCCACTAACAAATTCTCTTAAAATGTGAGACAAGTGCTTCCAATCTTCCTTATGCTTTCCAGACATATGTTCTGGTACTTACACCAAACTCAAGCACTGGTGTGTCCTCTGTGGATGTTACAGATAGTACCCAAACAAACAAGGGATAATGGGAAACTTTTGTACTTTGAGATTCACTGCGTTCAATATTTAATTTTGAGTAAATTCATGTGAAGTCACCATGTGCACCTCAGAAGAAGGAAATGCAAAATCCTTAATTTGGCTAGGATTATCCAGAAACTGACTACTGAAAAAGTAACTAATTAGGAGGGTAATTGGAATTATGACTTTCTTTTAAAAAAATTAAATATATTTCAGCTGTCGAACACTGTAATAAAACCGTAACAGTGAGGATTATGGGATAACAGGTTCACTTAAATATGTGCTCTGTTGCTGTACTGACCAGCTACTGTGATTTAATCTGTTTGGTTAAATCAGCAGCTGCCAGATGCAATTACAGATTCATTGGCACTGGTGGAAAACTGGGTTTAAGTGCAGTAATTTCTACGTGGTTTATGTCTCACAGGCTATGTGGATGTCCATGACATCACGCCATGGGCCTACTCATACTATTAAACATTTTTGTACATCTTGTAAAGCATCAGGTTACCTGCAGGTGCACAACAGAGACATAGTTCTATTCAGTTTAACGGACAGTGACAATACCTACCCTCTTGTCTATGGAGTGTCTGTCAATTCATTTGTTTGGGTTTTTTTTTGTGAGCCTCTGTTATTTTAAGGTTTCATTATCTCTACTCTTTCACACAACTTGATAGTATTAGTCTTCTCACTTTTATTCTAAGATCTTTATCTTCCTGGACAAAGTCTGTAGAGTCCAGGAAAAGATGTTCACCAGGAAAAGTAAGCTATAAGAATATTTTCATATGTGTGTTATTCCTACAGCTATTAAAAACTTAATTTTCAGAGGTAGCATAAAATTAAAGAAGTTAGATTAAATAGGCTACTATGCATTTTATAATCTCTTATTGCTTGGTATGGCTTCAACAAAGTTAATTCTGTATATTAATCCAGTCAGTCATTTGTAGGACAAATCTTACCAAAAAAGCAGGAGAACTTTTCTAGATATATTTGTTACACTTTTTTTTATAGAGCTGATAAATTATGCATTTAAAACTAGATTATTCTTGGAAGTTAGAGCTTTGCTTGTGTTTCATATGTTTTAGGAAACTGGTTCTTGACCCACTAAACATCTTTCTACTTAAATTTCGTAACATGTTTTGTATTCTTCTTTAATTCTATGTGCCGATTTCCTAAGATGATCTAGACGTTACTGGAACTCCTGCAGTTGACTAAATAATTTATCATCTCAAACTTACTTGTAAAAATGCAGGCATTGTGTTCACTCTTCTTCTGGATACCAGAGCGTTGTTCCCAAATGCTTGAGAGTGGTCCTTTTAGTGGTGTGCACGCAGCATCACTCAGTCCTTCCCCAGTTGGAATTCATTTAGTTGTAGGCTTATGCCTTCACTGGGTCTAAGCCTGGTGGCTCCAAAACCTATGGGAAGGAATGGGTTTGTATGCTTTTCTTCTCCTGGATGTAGTAGGAAGGGGAAAGCTTTCTTGTCTTTTCTTGATACTTTGATGTTAGATTCACCTTTTCCCTCTTGCTTTTCCTGCAACACATTTCCCTTCACATGCTCAAGTCACCTCTAGAGCATGCTGAGACATGCAGACAGAAAAATTGTAGAATTCGATGTGTTTGAAATGAAATACTTCAGGGTGAAAGGCCAGCAATATTTTATCAGGAAAATCATGAACGTAGAGGGTTTTTTTCCAGTCTTCTGACAAGAGTTACAATATTTCAGTTGTGACAACCTTTTTTTTGCCTACTCTAATTTTAATTGTACTTTTCCTTGCTTCCTTATCAGTGAAATTAGAGGGGCTTTGCTACATTTAGTTTAAATACTTACTCCTGTTTCCCAGCTTGTCATTTCAAAGTGTCAAATATTTATTTGTGTCATGTTTGACTGTAGTGCCAGCCTTTGTGTGTAATTTGTGTTTGTGCATAATTTGCACCTGATTCTTTGATGCTGTCAGTATGAATGTAATCTGATCTGTGGCTTTCCCCTGCTCATGCTTTACTCTTCAGACTGCAGATCATTTGTTGTCATTCACGGTGCTTTGCTGGGATGGGAAAAAAAGTGCAGAATTAATAATACTGAAGACTGTGGGGTGTTTTTGTGCTCTATGTATGCAGTTCCTTAAACAAGAAAACTGAAATCTAGCCTGAACTTGTGCAGTTCATGAGAAGAAAATGTTTACTTTGCAAGAAAGGAAGATTTTTTAGCTTCATATTCATCAGGTTTTTGCCTGTTAACAAATGCCAGTTTTTATTTCTGATTTTTGCAATGCTGTGGTGAAGTCCGGAGTGGTCTGTGAGGACAGTTTTCACCTCGCATTGGCTACAGGACTAAGTTTAATCATCTGAGCTATTAATGCAACTTGGAGCGCATAACTTGATTACCTCTAGACATCTATGTCTGGATGTTTGGGAGGTGGATTTGGGAAAGTTTTGAGTGCTTATGTATGTCAAAATTACATTCTGAGCCTTCCATCTTTCTCCATCCTGTATGTTCAAATCTCATACTGATGCTCAGCTTTCGTTGATGTATTGAATGAGTAAAGGTGTATATATTTGGAGGCCCATCCTTGGGCAACAACTCCTGTATTTAGGTACTGAAGGGGTAGCTCATTTTTACGAAGTTTTCTGCATCAGATTTGATCTGTTCATTTGGATATAATGGTCAAAATTGTGGCTTGCAATGACTGTGTATTCGCAAGTATTTGAACAACAGTAAAATACAGATGGAGGTTAAAGAAATCTGTGACTTGCATTCTAAGGAAACGTAATGATTGGGTGTTCAGCATGATACTGGTTTTCTTTGGAGGCAGTTCTTATCTGCAAGGTTATTACTTTTTGTTGTGAATTCTGAATGACTTTCATCATCACAAAGTTTATGAATTCTTTTTTTGGTGGTGTGGGTGCTTTCTGATTCAGATTTCTGTGTTTGTGATTATTTCGATACAGGTATTTAATTCTGAAAGTTTTTGAGGTGTGTTAGGGTTATGTTGAAGTCAAGTTAGATGTGCTAGAGTGTGTTGCCAGGTCCTGAGGCCACCCAGCGTGTTTGTATGCAAACTGCTTACAGGCATCCAGGATCTCTCATTAGATAGATCTCCCACCGGCCCCATCCCTCCCTCGATCCCACCTCTCGTGTGTGCCTTTTTTTTAACGTTCAGACTAGATTTGATCAGAACAGTGTTTTCAGTGTTTTTCTTCTAATGTCTTGCAATGAATGGAATGAGTAGAATCACAGCCCTTCAGATCTTTGGTGAAGATGCCTGTGAGGCTTCTCTGTCAGACTCAGTCTTCTTGAAGTCAGCTGAATTTATTTTGTCCCCTGCTTCCTTATCCTGAAACGTCCCTCTCTCACGTCATTTCCTCATTTCTAGTGGGCAGCTGTTAAAAGGGAATGTCCATTTGTTGAGGCTCCCATTGTAACTGTAAGAGTTACTGTCTGTTTACTATGTATTTCTTTTTTTCCCCAGTCTGTCATGATTCAGAACAAGAATTTTAACCTACCTGTTACGGATAAACTGTATACAAACCCACGTTTGTGCATGATAACCATACAAACCTGAACCATTGTGGACAGCGTGGGCGTGTCACAGTTACTTAGCTCTCAAAGCCAGAAGAAAAGTATGTCTTTCAGCCCCAAGGCTCAGTTTCTGAGCCATGCAGGTGAAGCATTTCACCTGTCTGCTGACCTCGGGGGGGTGGTGGAAGGGTGGCATATTTTGGACTTGTATTTCCAGCCCTTCTAGCTGTATTCACTGTGATGTTGAAAAGTTCCTGCTGTGAAGCTATGGGGAAAGATCATAAAGTATTACGGTTTGTAGACAATCACATATTAGATGGTTCTTATCCTGAAAATGCGTTCAGAGGCATTTCTTTGTTTTCCTCTGTTTCTGACAGGCTGTATGAGAAAGTCCTAAAACATTTAGTATACTTCTGGGGGCTCCATGCAGCTGAAAATAACAATTGATGGAAAAAACCACAGCAAAACCAGCAAAGCTGTGAGAGACAGAATTTATCTGCTCCTTATGTTGAGTTGTCTGCTGACTCTGTACAGGCTTACTCTGTGGTCTTTATGCTTCCCGGACTAGTCCCTCTTCCTAGATTTGTGTGTGGCGACTTTGCTTGGGTTTCCACTTTCAGTATTTGTAGTGTTGCAAAACAGAACTGTGGCTTTTTCCCACTGAATTCTCACGTAGGACCCCCAGCCAGAATCATGCCGAGTATCGCTGTCTCACCTGCAGTGCAGAATGGACCCCAGGCATTGAGAGCACCGGGGCTCAGCACCAGCTGCCAGGCTGTCTGTATATAATTTAGGGTTGTGTATATGCATGAATCTTTTCACAAGTTAGAAACCAAGAACTCTTGATCTGCTTTGTAGCAGCACCTTTACCAGTATGCTGCATTTTAAACTCCATATTCTAGAACATGAGGCTTAGGCAAACTGATTTTTCTCAGTAACAGACTCCTCGCAGGTATTGGCTTAGAACCAGCTCCTGTAACCTCCCAGAAGGAACCAGAAAAGGCATGTCTTTCTAGAGACTGTTTAGTAGCTGCTGCGATGATACAGACCATGAATTAATCCACGGATTGGTTTCTATATATATTCTAGAGAAATATGACATCTTTTAAATTGTTTTCACATCAGGAGGAATTGAATTTAATTCTATTTATATTATAAACTCACTGTAGATAATAATGACTTTCCTTCTCCATAGAAATCCAACTGCACAGGCTAAAATACTCTAAGAGATTTATAATGCTTTTGAAAAGAGATTCTCTTGTCTTACTAAATGTTGAATGATACTCTGATTCCAGATTTGCAGTTGTCCTCTTAAAAGTCTGCTGAAGTTGGCTATCACTTTTTACTGTGCAGGGAATATGCATTATTAGTGCATAGAAGTTGGGATGTGTTTAGTAAATTTAACGTTTAAGCAGAACACTGGCAAGGTGTGGTTTTTTTAATTTTTGTTTTATACTGCACGTTGTAAGAAGCCCTGCTTTTATGTTGATGTGTTAAATTCACTGAATGTAAGGCACAGATAGTTAATGTGTAGCTAATTTTCATTCTTTATCAAAGAAGCCAGCAAAAAATCGCTTAGTAGATAGTTAACACCTGTAAAGACAAGTAGGGTCCAAAACTTGACATAAATATTATTTCTTTTAATAAATTTTCAGAAATTGAGGGGTGCCTGGTATTTGAACTGTTACACAGGGACCAAAGCATTGAAAACCCAATTAGACATGAACTAAGTTCCAATCCCTTGGAACCAAATCAGTTTCTAAGTGGAGATTGCTGTCTGAGATAGGTGGTGGTTGGTGTGTAATGTGAATGGAGTAGATGACACTGCCCCCACTTTGATAGGAATGTTTGCCTTGAGGTTAACCAATAATTTAAAAATAATGCTTTGAACTGTCTGTGTGTTGTGAATATAGAGGGAATTCCACCTTCATTCCTAGCGGCGATCACGCTGTCTCTTCTTCAGAGGATGGGAGACTACAGTCTCTCTTGCAGTGGGGGGGATCTGAGAGAGTTAAGAACTATCAAAATTTAAAAACTTTCCATAGTATTTAGTGAATTACTTGGAACTGATGTATAATCGGTAGAGGGCTCTAGGCTGAATTCAGAAGTCAGATGCATGTGTGCAAAATGTGGGGAGGATACAGACATCTCAGATTTTTGTCTGATAAAAATTGTTTGAAGTGCCAAACATTGCTGATCTAGCGACAGCTATATCCCATTGCTGGGGAAGTTTGGGTGGTGGATCTAAGGTATTGGCAGATCCACACACAGATGCTTTTGTAAAAGCATTCTCTGTGTTGCAGTGGTGGTCTTTCCTGAAATTACTCTCTGCTGGGCAGTTTGTCTGAGCAAAGACAAAGGCTTGGGGTGTTAAAATGCCTGTAAATAACATCTCTACTATTATAAATTTAGGTGTGTTTTTTTAAATAGAGAAGAGTTATATGAGCAAGTGAAGAGCCTATGCATTGTTCTGACTATGACGCTAAAGAATTACGAGCCTTCTTTAATTTGGCAGTGATAACTTTATTAATTTGAATACCTAGGTGCTTGTATTTTCGGCTTGTAAGAGAACAGGAAAAAGAAATTCTCCGTTGCTGTTGGCCATCGATAGCTTGTGTTAATCATGACATTTCTTTCTTGATTTTATGAATTAAAGATACTTCTAGGAAAACCCAAGTGTGTGTTTTACACATAGATTGCTGGGCACCTTTTGCTGTGGAGCCTAATGGGGATTTACTGCAGGATACAGTAGCTTCTGTAACAGTAACAGTGTCTTCTACAGAAGAAATCATGTGTGTCAGCCTAGAAAAGGAGAAACTGAAGCTTCCTATAGTCAGCGTAGTGTAAATGGCTGTAGACTTCTTGATGTTTGCCAAAAGTCAAAGTTAACACATTAGAGACATTTAACTGACAGTGTGCTGTTCGGAGTTAAATAGTAATTGGCTTCAAAATTAGGTTCAGCAGTAACAGTGTCTTCTACAGAAGAAATCATGTGTGTCAGCCTAGAAAAGGAGAAACTGAAGCTTCCTATAGTCAGCGTAGTGTAAATGGCTGTAGACTTCTTGATGTTTGCCAAAAGTCAAAGTTAACACATTAGAGACATTTAACTGACAGTGTGCTGTTCGGAGTTAAATAGTAATTGGCTTCAAAATTAGGTTCAGCAACTTCAGAAAACTGTTCTCCAATTGAAATGGATGGAGATGCTAATTGGGACTTTCCTCCGTGACCACTGTCTGGTCAAACCAGAGTGATTGCTATCTTTAGGCTTATAAAGGAGGAGGCGTCTCTTTCTCTGAGTTTAGAGAAAATAGCAGATGATCTGGAGAAAGGTGAAGCGTGTAATATCTTTTCTTTTGTTTCTTAGCCTATCTGGAAGAGATTATCTGTGATCAGATGCTTCATGTAATTTCAAAATAGTAGTGTATTCCTGAAGATAAGAACATGCTAGAAAATATTTAGGTAATTTAGATGAATTCAACTTGGCTAGGCCCAATGAAAATACTTTCTTTGCTATTTAAGGAATTCTTTGAAGTAATGTATGATTTACTGCCATTTGACATAAAGAATTTGTTAGAAGGAAAATTTCCCAGCGAATTGGATGGTGTATGTGTGGGTGGGAAGCAATACTGTTTTTCTTTGTAGGAGGGTAAAGAGGGCCTAACTGGTTATTTGGAAAGATGTCAGAACAGGATTTAAAAAAAAATGAGTTTGACAGTACACAAAAGACAGGTTTCATTAAACAGCTGACAAGCTTTATTGAGAATCCACCTACTTTATGGCTTTGAAATGGTAGCTGGAACACCAGAAGAGGGGAAACACACACATGTGGCTTCAGTAGGGCATCTGATCTGGCCTAATATGATATATTCCAAAGAAAAATCAGATCTAGGTGAGATGACTGTGAAATAACTAAGCATTTTCAAGGGTTCAACCAGTTTAGAATGTTCAGAGTTACCAGTTATTCACTAAGTGGAATGGATTGCTCAAGAATATGTTCTAGGCTTGATTCTTCTGTGTAAGTTTTTTAATTAACAGGTTGATGTTAGAATAGAAAAACACAGAAAATAGGGCTTCTAGGATAGATGGGGATGCAAATATTTTGCAGGAAAGTACCGGAATTAAAATTGATGCTTACATATAAGTGAAATAAATCATTGAAAAACAAATCAAGAAGGAAATGTATGAATTACTAATAAAAATTAAAATCAGAAGTACAAACCTTAAATAAGAGATCATTTGGTCAGTAGGCAGAAAGGGAATTAGGGTTAGGGTAGGGTGTAGGATTATAGGTGACTATGAACATGACAGCATGGTGTCTTATAAAATTTTTCATCTGGGATGTTTGGAGTTACCATTTGTAATATGCACCAGCTCGGAGCTCATGAAGGTCCACCTAGCTAGCTTCTAATTTTGGGCGCTGCCCTTTAAAAAAGTGGAAGAGAAGGGAAAGCAAAGGACAAATTGTGGAGAGTACAGTGGATAAGGGAAGAATAAAATGTTTGGGGATGGTGGTCTGTGGGGAAGAAAAATAAACCGGAAGGAATTTGAAGAGAAAACTGTCAGCTGGCAACATGATTCTTCAAATACAGGGTTCCTGAAAAGAGGATGGTGATCAGTTGCTCGCTGTGATCCAAGAAGCGGAGCACAAAAAGTCATCATCAGATGAGTTTGCAACGAAGATTTAAATGGGGTAGTGGTGGGGGAGAGCTGAACTACACTTGAAGAGCTGAAGCACTGGAGTGGGCGATTTGTGGAGGCTGTGTGAAGGATTGTAAATGGGACTGGAGGCACATCATCAGGCACACTTTTTAAGGCTGCTATATTCTGCCCAAGCTGTGGGATAGGACTCTGAGGTTCCTTCCAGACTGCTGTCTTTTTCAGGTAAGCAAACCTCACTTCACACTTCCTGTGTGGCCCCTTTAGCTCACACGGTCTTACAGGAGGGATTTAAGTGAAAAGGAAGGTAATATTCCCTGATGAAGAGTATCTGTCTGTTTCCCCGATGTGAAAAGGCTGATGTCAACAAATATGGTCATCATGTTGCGTCTGGTAATGTCTTTGCATGGGCATAATAAGAGAATCTTGGGCATAGTCTGAATTTTACCCTTTGGTATCTAGAAAGTTCCTTACAGCTTTGTGAAGCGCTGTTGCATCCAATAATTACTTTTATTGTTTTATTATCAAAACTCAAACTACCAGAATGAGACAGCATATCCACATGAAGCTTTTTTGAATAATTTCATAATGCTGAGTCTCTACTGCTGCAGTCCCTTTGTTGTGTGCACTGAAAGGTTAGAGGATGGAGGGCTGATATAATCTTAGGTTTAAATGGATTGTTTCCAGCTATTAGAATGACCAAAGGTGGTTCTGCCACTTTCCTCACATCTTCTGAGCTTGGGATTGAAGCACTAAATAACATTCAGACCCCTTCTGTCATCTGAAAGCTTAACAACTTTGCATAACTTTTAAACTATATGCCTCAACTGCATATTTTTGAAGTCTAATTGTTTGAAGCTGTCAAACGATGAAGAATTTATGATATATGTTGGGGGAAGGGGAAGAGTATAATTATGTACCACTTAACAGAAGTGAGAAAAATTACACAGCATCAAAGCAAGGTGCAGTGCATTTTGGTTATGAAAATTAGTCTGAGTAATAAAAAACTCTTAGATACTTTTTCAAAGAAAAGCAAGCTGAGGAATTATTTTTAATGCAAGGCTGTTGTTTTCAACTGAGGTCTGTTAGCAGCTTATAACAGCTTCAAAATCTTTGCTGGACTCACCACATTTCATTTGGCGCTCTCCCTCATGTGAACTAGCTGCTTCTTTCAAAGCCGCGCACTCCTGCTTGTGATCTTTTATTTATTTTATTGGGCAGTATTTAGTCTAAATAAATATGCCATTCTTTCCATTAGCCTATGCTCATGTATTTGCATGATTTGTGCTTAAGCAGCTGTTTAAATCACTGTATATCACCGCAATATACTAATAATGTCAAACAAAAATTAAGTAGAGGGCCCAACAACCCAAAGTAAACTGTTTGTTTCAAATTACCCTTATGTTTACTACTTTCACATTTGAAAACTCTCATGTCCCTGTGACTTGGCCTTTTGGCTTTGCGTGTTATGCTTTAGGACAAAGCGAAACATCTATTTTCAGAGATCTTGTTAAATTAAGTATAATCCTAATAGTGTGCTTAATCTAAAGCAAAGGAACTTACTGAAGAAAACATAGCAAAGGAAGAATGAGACAGTGATTGTATCATCACCAATACTTTGAGTTATTCCTGAGAATTTCATTTTGGAGTGGCGAAGTGACAAAGGCAGTGGTTAGTGAAAGGTTAACAAATGGCAAATTCTTATTTTGTGCCCAGCAGATTATATTAAACACATATTTAAAATTTGAAGAAACTATAGTGACTCTTCAGAAATGTACCCTTAGTGTTAACAGGATTGACAGATACCTTGTCTGAGATTCATTAGAATTCCATCAATATCTTTGCATTCCTGACAACTTCTAAGACTGAACAGCACCGTGAGAACTGCCTACTGGCCTTTTGCTCCTGGCGCTTTTGTAATAACTGGAATAGTTCACCAAAGGCCTTTGTCACAGATCCTGGCAGACAATGGTTTTTCAGGTTGTTTGCTTGACCTCAACCCGCAGAGAAAATTCAAGAGTGAGAGAACTCAATTTCAGCTCTATTTAAGTTTTTTTAGATGGTTCAGTGCTACGACTTAAGAAGTTCAACCTATATAGATAACATGCTACTTCTCCTTATA
>NW_010226006.1:0-20439 GCF_000690775.1 Eurypyga helias
CTTCTGGCATTTCCTGCTCTGGGGTTCTTACCGCTGCAACCCCGTCTCCTTCTCTTTTAAGGTGCTTCAGTATGTAATTTCTTAAGCTTCTTGATTTTAGAGCAATTTGTTAAAAGGCCATTTGATCCTCTTACCAGATCGAAACCACTGTGTGAATTTCCACAGAACTGCACCTGACAAAGTGCTTGCTTGTGCCCGCTTCTGCTGGGTAGGGAGTCATCTTCCCTGGCTGAAAAACCACAGTTGTTCCAGCCCATGAGAACACTTCATCCTGATCCGGAATAGTTCCCTTGAAGGAATAAAAACCAGCGAGGAAAAGGAATGATGTGGCTGCATCATGGCTAGGAACACTGCGGCATTTGAAAATTCCTGGTCATTTCAATGGTCAGATGAATGAGACAGCCAGCTCCCCAAAACTGAAGTGCTCTCGGTGAGTTTATGGGTCCTGAAAATAAAGTTACATTTCATTTTTATTAATAAAAGAAGGAGAAAAAGTAAGAACGAGTGCCTTGATCCTGGAGATCCACTAAAAAAAGAAAGTCCCACCTAACCAAAGAAAACAACAGAAAACACAAACAACAACAACAACCACCACCACCACCACGATTTTGAGACCATTCAACTTTTTGTCTGTTTGCAAATGGATTTGAACGAAATTGGCAGCCTCCTAACACTTTGTCAGCCAAACTGGCCACATCAGAAATGTGGCCACATCTGCATGCCTTTGAGGCTGGAACAGTAACAGATTGTAATGGGATGCATGAACAAAAGCACCTAATTTTGAAGAACAATCCATTTGCATCAAGATAAGCTGCTAGTAATGTTTTATTCTCACAGCCGCTTGCAGACACTGACTTTGGCTACAAATTACTGCCTAGTGCTGTTTTCAGCCTTTCCCACTCCTTACTGGACCTTAACGAAGCTGATGACGTACTCATTACCATAACCTGTTTTCTGGTTAGTGTGAGTAACAAATTTATGTCTTGTTCTGTGATTCATCTTGAGTAAAGTATTTTCCAGTCACACAGCAGAAGTGTTGCTAAAAGCAAAGTTTTGATCTTTACCACTGAAGCCTATGCTTGTGTGCTCCTAAAACTCCAGGATTTTGTACCACCTTATTTATTAGTATCAAATATACCACCAGTAGCCAAAGTTGTTTCTGCTGTCAGGGCACGTCTACAGGCATAATGAACGTGGCAATTGCCAAAAGCCTGCTATGCACAGGAAATGAAACATACAGAAATGAAATGCACGGTGGGAAGCACCTGGTATGTGGGATTCCCTCGTGGTCAGTTGGCACGACTGACAGTTGGAAGATGATGGGAAAAATCAAAGGGATGAAAGACCCCAATTCCTTCAAACAGAAAACAAGTACCTATCCAATCACCACATGGCTCCTGTCTTCCAGTCTTGCCCCAGACTGAAGAGGAATGCAGCATACAGGACAGTCTTTGTGGAGCAAATAACAGGTCTGGGGTACTTGTGGAAGGCGGCACAGTGGTGTTGGAGGTTAGCAAGTTGGGTGGGTTCCTGCACTGCTGAGTCTGTCATAGCTATGAAAGTAAAAGACATCATATTCAAAGAAGGAAGATGGATATTGTTTGACAGACATACAGGGTTCATGTTTATAGCTGCAGAAGAAAGAAGAGACATTTTGAAAAATGTGGTGCAGGAGGAGGATAATGGAATTTGGAGGATCCAAACTAGAAGGAATGTCCAAGATTTTTGGCGTTAGTAAACCTGACAACCCCAAAGGTGAAGGTTCAAGATACTGCACAGATTACACAGGCTACCTCCTAGGCATGAGTCTCCTAGGGGCTTGGTTGGTGGAAGCGTGGAAGAGCCAGGCTGTTGTTTTTTCTGTGCTGTGCTGGAGACGTGCAGAACAGGAGTCAGCATGCAGGGGGCTGGAGCTGCACAACCCCTGGTTGACCCCTTGCAACATATGTTGATTGCCGTTCAGATATGACTGCAGATCAGATGTTCGTTTGACACTGACATCCAAAAGTGGGGGAAAGGAGGATGAAAATTAAATCACACTTTGGCAGGATTATATTCCCATTTGAATTAAGACCTGTGTGCAAGGCAGAAAACCCTTTTGATCTCTCACTGCCCTCCATGAGGGCCAGTTTCCAAGTTCGAAGCAGCAACAGAGGGAGGTTTCTCTTTACATCATCCCATAAACAGCATATAGACCCCAAAGGCAGGGCCAGGGAGGGCCAGGGCTGTCCTGGCATGTCATGCATTGCTTAAGACCAGATGGAAAAAATTAGGATTGCTCTGTTTGTCCTATATGCTAATCTACATAGCAGAGCCAGACTCCAGGTTTAACTGGCTTGCTTCTCTGCAAACACTTTCTCTTAGTCCTTTACAGTGGTGGATAAAGGGTATTTACTGGTATCTCATCTCCAACAGTCTGTAATTCGTGTCCCTACAGTGCTTTAATGTAATGGCAATGTCCATTTTAACACAGTGCTTCTCCTGTCCTGGTTCTGCTCATTTTTTTCATTATATATGTAGGATATTTCCCTGTATCTCCCTTTTTTTTTGGTCAGTCAAATGAATTAATACTTGTTCCAGATGTTCCAGGACTTACTTTCCAGTATCGTGTCCTGGGAGGTATCAGTATGATTTAAATATGGATATTACAAAAGTGTTAGGGGAAGGGAAGCAAATTATACCAACATTTGCTTTAGAAAGTAATACTTTCCTCTGACTAGCCTCAGGCCTCATCCATTTATTGAGGATTTAATTTACTGTATCTATTAATAGTTTTAAAAGGAGATTGAAAAAAGTATAATAAAACTATAAGGAATATAGATATAATGACATAGACACATCTGTATCTAAACATACGTATATGCAGTTTAAACAAAGAGCTTTTATCCTGTTTTATGCTTTTGATACATATTGGCCATCTCACCTTACATTTGCACTAGAAGATGTGATTTTTCACAGTGCATTGTAATCAGAGCCCTTGTTAATGTTGTGTTATTGCAATGGCAACACTGGCAGATGGCATGGAGCATGGTGAGACAGTGCCATACGCTGACCGAGGACTGTGCCCAGCCTGCTGCTCTCTGCCAGGGGTGGCTGAATGCCCCTGGCACAGGATCATCCACTTTTCCCCTCCAAGTGAGGAGGGAGGTGGCAAGGCATTCACATCCCTCCAGTCAGTGCCAGCAAGACTTTGTTTTCTTCAACCCAGTCACAAGTGTTTGGGTTTGCTGCACTGACCCAAAGCAAAGCTCTCAGGGCCTGCGGAGTCCAAGACCAAGCTCCCTTGACAAAGGCACAGCACTGCCTCATGGCAGTAGGTGCACAGGCCTCGCTTGCCATTGCCATTGTGGGCTCCACGCCTGGCCCTGGCTGAGCTGTGCCTGACTGAGGGGATAGCAGGCACCTGATTGCTGCCCAGAGGGGACACCGCACCCACCAGTAACATGGTTCATGGTATATAACTCAGAATGCATGGTTTGGCCAGTCAGAAAACTCAGATAAAACTTCCAGTGTGGAAGTGCCAAAGTTTTTTCATGGGTTAACATATCAAAGCAGGTTGTTGCCACGCTTCCACATCTCTACTTTTGTCCTGTCCCCTCAATGAAAGAAACAATCTTCTTATCCCAGTTTGGAGGAAAGTAAATGTTGTACAATCCCAATTTTATTTCAATGTGCGAATATGGATTTATTTTTCATTTAATTGTTTATTCAGTAGTCCCTATAAAATAAACCTCACCTCCTCAGTATGAAAAGGGATTTTATGCCAAGACAACCCCAATTACAGCTTAGGATGTCTTGTTAATGTAAACATACTTAATTGAAGGAATGAAGCAGGTTTTGCTGAAGACTTTGTCCTACTCCAGCATGGAGCATTCCTGAGGAACATCTTTAGATAGAAAGGTAACCTTCAGTCAACACAAAGTTCCTCAAAGTGCCCAGAGCAGTCCCTGCAGGCGGCTGAGCACTTGCAGGTCCAGTTCACAATGGTGGGAATGAAGGACCCTCTCACATCCCAAAAACTAGATGCTCATGGGAAAAAAATAATTCAAGTGATCTTTAGTTGCTCATAACTGGACCCAGATTTTCAAAAAAGCTCTGGTACAACCCAGGTGCCAGAAGACGTGCACGAATTTTCAGGAGGACTCAGCCTTTTCGATAGAAACAAAAATTCAAAAATGAAGAAAAGCTCTCCTCAAAATCTGACCTCTGTGTCGTCTAATGCTTCCCATATGACTTTGTGTTCCCCCACTGTAGGAGGCAAACGAAACAGAAATGGGGTTCTTCCTGACAACAACGGATCTTCCTTTCCCGCTTGTCTTGATTTTGCCTTCAGGTTGATTACTTGCTCACTCTGTGGAGTTGCTTGGTCATGACTTCAAATGGCTTTATGAACATTTACAAAGTGTCCAACCTAAGGACTCACATGTTGAAGGTTTAGTAGTTTTCTATCAACTTGATTTGTCCTGGCAGCCCACTTGTGCTGTAGCCTAATAGCTTGGATGGCTCCTGGCTGACTTTTCCCTCTTTCTTTCAAGCATGTGGTTGAGCTTCAAACTGTGCCCTGGCCTTGTAGCTAAGAAATTATTTTTTTTTTTTTTACATTTTGCCATATTTAACAGCAGTCAGGGGTTCTAATCTAAGACAGCAGTTACTGGGAAAGGTCAGAAGTTCTGGTTCTCCCAACAGTTGAGCAAAACCACAAGTGTTATGAGGAAACCAGCTCTGAGGTCTGATGCCATCCTTCTGTCTTACCCACTGACAACCTTCAACACAAGTTGTATCTCATTTTCAGCCTCCATGGAGAACAATCCTTTTTCAGTATTTCCCCCCTCCCTACCCCCCACCCCCCCTGGGCTTTTATGCTTGTTTGGTTGGTTTTCTTGTTTTAGTATAATATCAAAGTTTAGCCAGTACTTGCTATGGTGTAGGCATCCATGATCAGTAATGACAAACATGATGAGAAAATGAGAGGCTGTCCTTTCATGTCCAAGAGCAAGTGACTGCCTAGAAGGACACAAGGCTACTGGTGGGTATCACGGCTGCCAGGACCGATATGCAGTGTAGTCTCTTGTTGGCGCATAGGATGGGTAACCCTTGTTCTTCTGGTACGGTGGATGCCGGGGAGTCATGTTCATGTAGTCACTCTGGTGGTAGATACTCTTTTTGGATTTTTGCTGTGGGAGAAGGAGGAGGAGAAGAGTGAAAACATTTCTGCCATTACTCTGCCCTGTCTGGGGTGAACATTCACAAAGGGAGAAGAAGAAAGGGATCAGCTATCCTTTGAGCAGAGGGGTTTTGACTGTTAATAAGACCTGAGAAAAATTAATAATGGATTTGATTCATTTTTCCTTCTTTGAATTAACAAATTGCCTCACCCAAATCTCATATTAACTGCTGACAGTTCTGGCCCTAGGTCCTGGTTCAGGGAAGCAAGTGTATTTATAAGGCAGTCTCAGGTTTAAATACATTTACAGAAGAATTAGAACACATGTTGTCATAAAATAATCTATGGAATTTGCCCGACCTGAATGTAAGTCTCCAGCTTATCTGCTGAGAGATTTACAGTGTTAGCTCTCCAAGTACAGGTATGCTGCAAAGGATACAATCTGATGCCTCTCACGATCAATTCTCTGCTGTGGAATGACTCAGCAGAAGCAATACAGTCTGAGAAGTGAAGGCTGTCCTCATTTATTAGGAGGAAAAAAGAAATTAACTTAACTCAAACAGAATAGGAGCAGGAAAAATCAGACCAGGCTATGTGTATCATGGTTTGCCTGCCATTTACAGCAGGAACACACAATGTATATGCTGTTCTGCACCTGCCTGCAAGCAGCAAAAGAATCAGAGCTGATGTTAATCTTTTCTTTGTCTCACTATCTGGGCCTCAAAAATTTGTTTTCCACTGTTGAATTCCTGTCTTATAATGCCCCTGTGAGACAAGGGAGGCATTGTCTCGTCTAGAAATAATAGTAGCAGAAGACAGGTGAAACAATTTGCCTATAATCACAGAGGAAGTTTGTGGCTACAGCAGCATTTGAACATCTGACGGCTGCAGGCTGTGCACAAGGTTAGTGTTTTTACGTAGCTTGAGGCTTACTGATTAAGGGCTAGGTAAAGTACTTCCATGCTTTTTCCTGAATACTCATCAGACCTTTTGCAATCTTCTTTTTACTGAAGTTTCCTCCCTATGCACACAAATATTTGCATATGCTGCAATATACTTGTAATGCTGTGGAATTGGAGGAGGTTTGCAGTAGAAAATCTGATGGCTGAGTTATGCTGTACATGCAGAGTGGGGCAGTTGCCATGAAACATTTTAAGCATTTTTATATTAAATATGCAGGGTGTTGGATGTAACTGCATACTGCTTAAGCCATGCGTTAGATAAAAGCTTTACCTGTATGTGTTCACCTCCATAATATAGTATTTTTAATTCACCTAAAAAGTAATTTTGCATGGGAGAAAGACATTTTGCTAGCATGAATGAATGCTGGACTGTTCTAGGATCAAAGACTGCTACTTTTGGAGAGGAAAGCAGTTTTCCTCCAGGGAAGGCAGAACTGTATGAAAATAGACAAACCTATAGCTTCTTTCAGGAACTCAAGTGAAACAGGCTTGCCATAGCTGTCAAGTATCATATTTTAGGACCTTTTTTTACAATTCACAATGTCTTCTAGGCAGCTGCATTTCCGTTCAGCAACACTCTAAATACATCCACGCTCGCAGTACATATTATCAGGAGAATACCACCAGCAGTGAGAACAGCAGGTAAAAACTGATGCAGCAAACAGCGCACATCGCAGTGCAGCCTTGTCGCTCTTGCTGGGGGCAGACATGTTAGTAGCAAAGTGCGTAGCCATTAGGTACCAAACGAATACAGCAGAGGGAAAATGGTTCAGGTAAATGATGGATTGGAAGCTACGTTATCCCATCAGGGCTCAGCCACTGTAGCACAGCACTGTAACACCAGCAGCTGTTTGCTGTAATCCTCTCAGCTGTCCTAGGAGTCAGCCTCTACAATAAGGCACAACGGACCACTTAACCTGCCTTTGCAGTTTCCTGTGGCAATGCCCCTTTTGATTGTTTTCCATTAGAAATAGCTATATGTTGAGCAAGTGTATTTTTGTGAAACACAACAAGCTTCAGCTAGCAAGAAGAGTGGCTTTCTGTACACATGCAACTTGTAACCTGTCAGGGACTCTGGGCCCTTTATCCAGGCTACCTCATAAAATGTTTAAAATTGCTATTTAAAGTCAAAGATACAAGTTGTGCTGGTTTTGACTGGGATAGGGTTAATTTTCTTTAAAGTAGCTAGTATGAGGCTGTGTTTGGATTTGTGCTGAGAAAAGTATTGATAGTGTTTTTAGTTGTTGCTAAGTAATGTTTATACCAAGTCAGGACTTTACCAGTTTCTGTTGCTGCCCCTGTGTTCCCGGCTTCTTCTACAACCACAGCTCAGAGGAAAGGCAGAGTGACAGGAACAGAGCTCTTAACAGTCATTGTTCCAGCCTTTCCCACATGGAATAAGTAGTGTAAATCAGCTCTAGGAGATCACAGTCCTAAGATTTGTCTGGGAAGATGTCCTCCTGCTGCTTCTGCATGACACCCCACTCTTTCTTTGTTCCAGCAGGCAGAACTGGATGTGACCTTGGCCAGCCAACTCTCCAGAGAGATTAGAAAGCGAAAATAATGAGCCATAAGACTGTCTCAGCTTTCTCAGGGTTCACATACAGAGGGAGACAAGGGACTACTGAGGTCCCGGTGTTCCTATTCCCTTGCAGTCAAGCTGTCAGAAACAGCGGGTACTCGAGGGAATTGCTGGATCGGCACAAGACATTGGTGCAGATGGTCATGGGCCAACTGGGTGTTCCCTAAAGATAGTTTTACTTAGCGAGCTCCTTCTGTCAGTATAGTCTCAAAGGGGTTTGCCAGGAATGCTTTTAGTACTAGTTTTCCCTGACAGGCACAATTGGCAGAGACAGTGTCCCAGTATTGATGGTGTGCAGGGCACTGCCAATACTACAGCGTTACTTCAGCAATGCTTTAGGACTCTGGTGCTCAGGCTTGACTGCCCACAAGTCGAGCATCTGGTGTTTCAGTTCTTTTGGGACATGGCATGGTTGTGCATTCGCAGTGGGGGTGAAGAAGCACTGTGATCCTGAAGTGAGGGGTATCACTGAGTTTGTGGTAAACATGGCAAATATAGCCTGGGAAATGAACTAGGGACAAAGAGCATACAGAGCAAAGGAAAACAGTAGTTTCTTACCCAGTAGTTAATGAAAACTGCCGTTACTAGCATACTGTAGAAAGCAAGAACTCCAGTCACTGCCACTGTAATCCACAAAGGAATTGTAGACTGAGGCTCTTGTGTTTGGATGGGTGTCTCTTTAAGGAAAAGAACAAAGAAAAGTTTGAAAATGAAAGCAAAAGCCTCAATCTCTGCTTATTTTGCTTATTTGCTCTTTGTTCCAATGCACCATTTGTATTAATTATCATTTTAAGATGTCTCCTTCAGGACATCAGGAGCGGGAATGTAGTTTTTTACACTTCTTTTTTTTAAATGAAGCAAACTGCCTCCAGCCATCATGTAGGGAGTATGTACGGGGAGAATACTGGCCTATGGAGATTCCCCAGCTCACCTTTCACGTGAATGACGGTCCCATTGCTCTTCTCATTGTAGACATATGGGGGTGGATACATGGCCTCGATTTTGCAGAAGTAGATGTCAGTTTGGCTGGCACTCATATTCCAAAGATTGAAGATGACTTTGTCTTTATCATGCATGCCATGGCAGTTGAATTCTTTATTTGAATTACTGCTAACTTTGGTCAGGTTCCATGAAATAAAGCAAACTTCGACTGCACTGTCTGTTCCTTTGTGCAGCGACGCTCGAAACTCCTTCCCTGTTCCATTGTACGTGTAGTTGCAGACTAGAGTTGCATTTTTGTTAGCTACAGTGAGCAGAGGACTTTGAGCCACTAAAATCTTGTTTTCTGGAAGGGAGGGGAGAAAGTGAGAAAAACACCTGTTTATAAAACACAGTGCAAGACTTCAGAACCACCCGTCCTCCTGTGCAACTCTCCATATCTCCTCTCCCCTGCTGACACTCGCTGCAAGGGAGTATGTAACCACCAAGCTGCAGAAGGACTTCCTCACAGGAGCTCTTGTTGCAGCAATTCCCCTTCATATAAATAATTACATAGTCACGAGGGGAGACTGTGAGGTCAAGAGCGTTTTTCTTCAGAGTCAGAGCACTAGTACAGAAAGTGGCCCGTGTGATGAAGATTTAACGTCAGGACTCACAAGGCTACTCTGTGTGTACGTGCGTGTGTGTATATATACGGCCACCTTAGTCTCTCCTCTCCTTGGCAAGCAGATTTCCAGGGGACATTGTGGAGTGAAAATAGTGTGAATTAAATGCTTAGTTTAGCAGTTAGATGAGAGAATATTATTTTTACATTTGCTTTTTAATCCAAGGACAGACTTGAAGAGTTTGTAGGTGGAATTTGCTGAACCATTTCGAGTTTGGGCCTTGCATGACGAGCACTAAAAGCATGAACTGCTATCATTTTAATGTAACATAAGTAATTTGTCTAGCTAGCAGCTGTAGTAGATTCTTAATCTCTCAAAGGACTCGGGAACTGACTAATTTGACAATGCATTGGCACTTAGCACTTGAATGACCTGCAAAAAACCCATGTCACATGAGGGTATAACTCAATCTGAATTGACCGGACTGATACATAAACAGGAAATGTTTTCTGAAACGTAGCCCTCTGTGCTACCATCTGCCAACAATGAAGCATTGCAAGGACTATGCAGAAAGACAACTTCTTCCAAGAAAAATCATCTGTACACGAGGCCCTACTTTTCAAATGATGGCCCGTAAGTAAGAAGAAGGGAATTTTGGCTTTTATGCTAGGAACTCGCCAGAGTGTATATGACTGCATAAGTCTTTGTGCAAGCTCATATCTTATGTCTTAGTAGCGTTTTATAGATACCTGAGAATTGCTGTGCTTGCGAGAATGGCAATCGTATTTCATCCTCAAAATCTGCTGCAAAACCTATATTCTTTCCACTTTATCCATGTAACGAGAATTAAAAAAGGCTAGTAAGGGAAATGGAATGGGAAGGGGCCAGATCTAGAATGACCAGAAAACAAGTATGCTTAACAATATTTAGAACCAAATTGCTACATTTCCTGTGTTCACGCCTGCACAAGAAGATGCAGTACCCCAACCTCTTGAGTAGGATGCTCCTTTGGGATCAACATGAATCGAGGAGTAAAGTAAACACAAAGAGATGCGTGAGATGGCCAGGACTAGTGGTAGGGTGTGGGCAGTAAAAACAACCCATGGCTAGCAGGTTCTCCAGTTACCAGCCCAACCCATGAAACTGCAAGTTGTTAATTTTCTCTCTGAGCAGTCTTGTTTACCAGCCCTTTCTTTTTATGAGGGCAGGAAGACATGAGACAGGGAATGCTCTACTGCTGCATCTTTAGCAAAGAAAGATTGTAGTCCATCCTGCCTGTGTCTTTGTTCAACATAGTTAGCGTGGGGGCGTGGAGCAGAGCTCATCACAGCTCTGAAATCCCATGTTTGCAGGGAACCCAAAGACTGTGAAACCTTTTGTTTTGATGAAGGATGGGCATTTCCAGGCTTTCCAGCAGAAAGAGACATGGATCTTGGAATCCTGGAACTGAGCAGCAGATTAGGAACAGACAAGGCAGGTTTCTACTCGGGTGCTGCCTGTGGTGAATTTTCATCGAAATGAAGACATTTCAGCAAAACATTTCAGTTTCATCGAATCAGCATTTTCCGACAAAAGCTCTCACATAGGCTTATAAGGCATTCTAGTAAGGGGTGAGGTTTGGATTCCACCCCTTCAGACAAGGTATTTGATCATATTTTTGTTGGCCAGCAAATTGATCTTTGGCCTAAGTGGCGATGTGCAAGTCAGCGGTAGCATTGTTCTACCTTTAGCACAGCAGAATTCTACACATCTCACTTCAGACAGACTTACTCTTCTGATTTGCACTGCAGTAGTTCCCACCACTACAACCCTCATTGTCACTGGGACCGAATACACCTTCAGAATACACCTTTTCTGTCTCAGAGTTTACAACCAAAATAAGCATCCTGAAACAGACACACGGGGAAGCATTACAGTTCAGAAAAATGCTTGCCCATTTTTCACTGCAAGCACTTACAGAAAACTAATAGATGTTTATTGCTCAGCCAGATCAGATTTTTCACTATGGCCAGAGGAAACACAAAGAACACTAAAAATCTCATCAGTTATGTTATTTAGACCCATCTGCAGATCCCAGTGACTTACCCCCACCTTTTGCTATTGTCAGCTAATGTGGATTCCTGACATTTAGTGCACAGCTTCATGCCTTGAGCTCCACTATTTAACTACAGCTTTAGACTATTTATGTCCTTGCCATGATATTGTGCTGGTTGTCAACCAGTCTCTTTTGATACACTAGCTGAATAAAATAAGTTCCTTCAACTTATTTCCACATCTTTGACGGTGGTCCAGTCTGTTTGCCTTGGCATGCAGGCTGGGTGTCGATAACCCAGCCCCATGCTGCTGATGTTGGGATGCAGTGAGAAAAGGTTTATTTGTGGACCATTAAACAATGGCTCCTTGTACATGATTTAAGCTAGGCACCCAAATCCATTTTCATATAGTGGCTCTACTAGCTCAAATCTAAATTGATTGAGGGAGATCTTTTGTTTTTCATGTATAGGAACTAGTTAGCGTCCCGTACATTGGTTGGGCTGCAGTGCCAGCGGGACAAGGCAGACCTCCCCCCAGGCACGTTAGGCCCTGCTGTCATCCTCCTCCTCTGGGCTTGGATGTTTTCTGAATATTAAGAGAATCAATCATGCCAAAAGGTGCATGAGTTTCACAGGCAAAACATAGTAAGGCCAAACATCCCTTACTTTGCTTGTGATCTGAATAGGATTTGATTATATTCTTAGTAGGATCTGGACCGTTCCGAGCAAACATGGGCTGAGGCTGATTGTGCTTTCACAGAGGGAGGTTTTCTCGTAAGTGTTGCTTTGGTTTATGAAAACGGTGAAACTCTGAAACATTTAGTATGTGTTTCCATTAGTGTATGCTTTCCCCTAAATAGGGTTATGATTGCCATTTCCAGAGCTGTGTTCAGTCATGCTTCATAGTAATAAATATCTGTATCTTGGCCTTACCCAGCCAAGAAAATGGCAGTTAGGAAAAATCCAGTTTCAAAAAGCTGTGAAGTCCTAAAAATGTAAAATCTTATAAGTCAGTGTGCACAGGCCACAAGGTTTTCCAGGATCTTAGGACTTATATGCAGTGGTGTTTAATATTTGTTAAGCTTTTTTATACCTTATATGCCATGTGAGATATTTGTTATAATCACATGCAAGATTCTTTTGCATCAAGAAAAAAAAAATGCCATCCATATATAATATCCCTAAAATACCGACTCTCTAATCATGGACCCCCTGGTGCAAGCAAAATTTAATTGAGGTTTTTTTCTTTCTTATTTGCCAAGAAAGTGAAATAGAGACGACTAAGTATGGAAAATAACTATTTTGAGTTTTTTTTTCCAGCACTTTCCATGAATCATCATCAGCTATTGGAAAAAATATTCTGCTAAAAATATTTCTTACTCTCCTCTCTTTCTTTTCCATGCCAGTTGACTTCAAGGAGCTATTTGCCAGAACAAGGAATCTGGGATACGTTAGGATTTCTATAAGCACAGTAAAGAAACAGCCCATTTAAGTCCTGGGGGAGATAGGGAAAAACCTAAAAGGAGTTTTTTTAATCCACAAACAAAAGACAGTTATCTTATAAACAAAGCTATTCCATTTTTGCTGCTGCTGGTCTGTTGTTCAGTTACTTTGCACTTCTTTGCCAGGCACAACAGTCTTTCTCTTCTTCTTTGGTTTTAGGTGATGTGTGTGTAAGGAGCACCTGGAGGGATCTGCCCCTTCTAGCCGTTACAGGCTTGCTTTCGGCTATTCTTTCCTACCTGGGCAGAGTACTGCAGGAAGCAAAGTATTGCATAGGGCCCAGGTGCCACTCTTGCTTTTATCAAACCCAAGGGGAGCACAGGGTCTTTCTTGTCAGTTTGTGATTTTATTTTTTTTTAACAAGAATTTGTTGATGTAATCCTAATCTCAGCTAACCTTACCTCATACATCATCTGTATTCTGGTCATTTTAGTGGGCTAGAGGTTGATTTTAACACCCAGAGACCATAAGCAAGGACGTTATGCACGCAGTGAAAAGATGAGGTCAAGCAACTTGATCTAGTTGCCTCTCAGACAGAGCATAGCAAGGTAATTATTTAGACAACAAAAAGGGGGCAGGACAAACTTTGTAAATGTTAGTGTTTCTGCAAAAGGGAAATGGACAAACTGACATTTTAAGTCCTTTTCCATGATTTAAACTCAACCTTCAGCTCTCACTGGTACAGTCTAACAACAGCAGAATGTGACAAATTCTGTTTTCTTCACCTAAACAAAATACCTGAGGCCTATATACACTTTGTGGCTTGAGGAAGTCCTGCAGGGGTTTGACCTGCCTTAATGTTTTCCGTGTACTAAGGATCAATCATCCTGATAGAAACGAAGAGAAGAGGTGGAGAAGAGTATGGGAAAAAGATGAGAGCTCTGAGAAGCAAATGGCCTCATGGGCTTTGCTTTAAACAGCTGACCAGTCTCAGTGAAGCTTTTGGAGAAACTCAAGTTCTTCGTGCAAAACAAGTGTATAAATGTCCCCTGTATCTGATAACCACACACTGTATTTTATTTTGCTGCAATTCAGAGAGTTGCTTAAAAGCTGCTCATACCACATGGAAATGTTTTTAAAACTGTTAACCCACTGCTGATACTTATCCCCTCCTGGTATCAGCGTCTTTTCTGACAACCCAGGGGCCTGCTGTGGAAATAATTATGATATTGCAGACACAGAATTATAAACATGGGAAAAGGACAAGGAAGAAAAAGCCTATGGTCTCTTAAAGGAATGCAGATTATGGTGTTGTGCATATTACTATGCTTTCACTGAGGAAAAAATTGTCGAAAAATAAGGCAGAAATGAGGAAAAAATAGATTCAATTGTATCTCTTGTATTAGGAAAAGCACCTGTTTAAAGATGCTCTATATTTGAAAAGTTTTGTACTAGAAAACAGATTTTGAACCTATCTGTAACTTCCCTGTAAAATACAAAACACTGGTATTTGGAGAAGACCCAGAAACAAGAGTTCACAGGCCAGCAGTTTGAAAATGTATCTGTCTCAAGACTGTCCTAGCAAAAGCCATCATCCCTTGCCTTGCTCCGCATTTTGATGCACCCCTTGGAAAGACGTGTTGCCTCTGAACGTATGAACACTGCATCAGCAAGACAACACCAAGAAAAAATACCCTCAGTCACATCAACTGGAGATTCAGAAAGATTCACTAAGACTCAGAATTTTAAAATCACAAATAGACATTTTGGTTTGTTGAAGATGTTTTCAGAAAGAAACTAAATATCTGGTAAGTATCAATAAACTACTAAACCATACAAAAAGGAGAAACTCTGCAATTCCCATCCTCCCATCTTTGAGCTCAGTAAGCAACTCCGCTTTAGATCCTTTTGTTTGCTGGTTCTGTGAGGATGTGGGTGGGCTGAGCTCTGCAGCCCATCACACTGAGCCAGGCCATGGTGGGACCTGGAGCTTTGCACAGGACACTTGGGGATGGTGGAGAGGCTGCCCCAAGAGAGGCACTGGCACCAGGTCTGCTCAGCTCCCCTGCCCCACAGAAGAAGGCACCTGTGAGCAAAATTTGTAAAGCCCATGGGGAAGGTGAAATACCACCCACCTCACCCCCCTGTCTATGCATGCAATTTGCAAATGCATCTAAAGAGAAGTTAAATTAAAAGAAAGCTCTTGGATCTTATTTTGGAGGGATACTTGGGGCACGGAACAAATCAGCCTCTGAGTTATACCAAGTTGATTGATATGCAGCCTTAGCAGTATGCTCCGTCTCTTCCCTTTCACCCAAATACAGAATAATTTGTGCAAAACTTTCAAAGCTATACTAGACCTTCTCCCCCCAATGATCAAAGTGAGGAAAAACAGTGGAACGGATTGAGATGTGGGGGTTTTGTTACCTGTTAGATCAGCAGTGGGGATGAAGCAGAGCACCACGAGGATCCCCAGGAGCATGGTGCTAATGGTGGGCCTGACGCCTTGTCCCCACCCCCTGCAGGCACTGCCACGTCTGCCAGGGCCCCGTGCCACCAGCCTGCCTTCGCTGTGGGGCTGGGCTGCACCCTCGGTTGCTCACACAGCTTCTCTCCTCCTCCCTCCGCAGCACATGAGACAGAGCCAAGTGAAACCACTGTAATGGCAACTGCTTGAACAGGAAGTTGTATTGTTTGATGACTTGAGCCTTAGGAAGTTGCCTCTGCAAAGCTCAGTAATACCTAAAATATGGTGGAAGCCCGCCTTTCCAAAGAGGGACTCTCATCCTTGTATTGCAAGAGAGGTGCTTGTGTTTGGGGCTCTGCAGGGTTGCTCCTATCAGGGAGAAATGGCAATGCTGTTTCTCTACCATGAGCACATGCAGCTGTGCACTGTTCCCATTATGACAGTAGAAGCAAACAGCAGTTTCCAAGTCCCTTGTGGTCAAACCTGGCCCCTCAGGAAGCTCCATCTCTCCTCACTCCTAGGAGCAGAAACATTCCTCTCATGGTCTGCTGGCCTGCTTCTGCCTGCCTTCCCAGCCCCTGGGAATGCTGGCATATTTTGGCAGTAGGTGACCCAGGTTTGCTCATTTTAATTTTTGTGTGTCCGCTTGCTGCCTAAGTGCAGGCCAAACAGTGCAAGAAATAGCGATCTGGTTATAAATGAGTGCAACTGGAATCCAATTGACATCCAAATAAAGGCAGCTTGCAGCAAGCACATTTCTCCTTCAGTGCTTCACTAGAGGCCGCCTTATTTAAAGATTTCTCTTCGACTCACCTGGTTAATGCCCTGCAAGTCCAATGTCACCTCTCCCCTTGAAACAGCAGGATTGTGAGAGCCAGTTAATGGCATTTATAACTGTGAGGAACTCTGGTTGTTAACTATTTACTTTTTTCCACCAAAGTAGAAATATTTAACTGTATCAATACCTGTCATTATCTGTGACTTATTTGAGAGAAAAGGGGAGTTGTTTAGCAGGTAGACTTTCAAGAAAATTGGGCTGTTGTAGAAAGGGATGAAGAGCCATGAACTATTTTTTCTTTTCCCTTAGTATTTGAGGTCCTTAGGCCATGTTTTATTAGAAATAACACTTGCAATCTTAGAGCAGCTTTAGCTGATATATCCATTTGCAGTCTGGGAATTTTATTCTTTTGGGTTTCAATGAGATTAAATTGCTTCAAATACTGAAAGTTTTGGAATTTTCTTGTATTTAAAAAATAAAAAAGAGAAAAAAAGTCAGATTCTCTCTTATCCCACTTCTATGGTTTCTAGATAAATATTCTGAAACTTTCTTTGAGTCATATGAGTGTAGCTGCAGTTACCAACGAAATAGTCTTGGCTTAACTTGAAGTGAGATTCTCCCACCAAAATTACAAAATTCAGTGTCTTATTGCTGAATTGCCCTGTCTCAGAGATGAAAACAACCGTTGTCAGATCTTCTGACTCAGGTAACTGAACCTGCACAATGTTTATCGAGCCTGCTGCATCCTGGCTGTCAGATCCTTTTTGTATTTGGGATATGGACTGGAAATGCACAGGGTACATTCTCCCCTCTTCACAGAATTAGCAGAGTATATTGCAGAGAAAGTGCTACTGCCAATGCATTTCACTGGCATATGTTGGCAAAGTGGTACCATTTGGATGGAAACCTGACTGTGGGAACAGTTGTGTAGAAAGAGACTCTGCTCTAGGAATACCACTGACAAAAACCAAGAGGGAGCAGTGTGCACTCTCTTCAGTGTGGCCGTGGACCCATTTATTCTCTTCCATCCCGTATTGCTTCTCATGTGCCTCTTTTATGGTGAGGACAGGTCAAGGCATGGATTGCAAACAGGGACTGGACTGGTGGAATAGAGGAGAGGGAGGAGGGGGCACTGAGAAATTATCCACTGTGACCCTAGAGACCAAGCTGTGACATATCATTTCTCTTAGTGCGGATGAACAGTGGTACCAGTATTGCCCTTTCCATAGCCTCTCGTCCTTCAGTCATGTTTTCAGTTTTGCCTAAAGGTTTCCTCTTTGATCCCTGGAGTAAGGAAGGGCATTTTTTCCACAAAATATCTCTTGGCTCATCTGCATTTCTTGGTTTTCTAGGATATTAAAAGGGCACAAATCGTTATTGTGTTCCCGAGGGTATGGCTTCTTTCCTTCTCCAGCTCTTGCTCTAACTTAAACAGTTAATTTCTGATCACTTAGGTACTTGACTCTGTCACTTCGCATGTATGATCTTTCCCTGTAGTCAAAGTTATCATGAGAGTAGGAGAAGAAGGTATTATAGCTTTCAGCAAGCCGTCTTGCACTTAGGACAAACCACATAGAAGTTTATCTAGGGAAAAAAAAAAAAAAGGAAATATCCCCTAATATGCATGGACTCTATTTTTCATTATTCTCATTGCTTTCTATGTATTTCTCCGTCTATACGCTGAGCATTACTCAAAGGTATTCTGCAGCAGCATTAATTCAGGCACCATTCACTCCTATTCTTACCCCATTTTCTATTCAGATTTCAGTCTGCTGAGTCTGTCTGTATGCTGGCAGACAGGCTCTGCTTGCTGTCATAGCCATGGAAATCCAGACTAACACTGTAATTTCAGTGGAGCTAGAGCTGTGAGAGCACTCAAAGAGCTAAAAATACAATTTGCCCATGTTTGGGAGAAAGGTGGTTTCCATCCCATCACGAAAAGGCTGAAATTGCAGTTCAAGAGAAGTAAATGACAAGTTTGTAAATGGGTTTTCAGGGCACACAAGAATCTGGACTATGGGCTTGGAATTCTTTGGTCATCACAGTGTGTAAATAAAACAACAGTCCAGGTATTTAATTGTAGCTTTTCATGCTGACTGTTAAAATACCAAGTGCTGACAGGAGTTATGACCTGAGTTTTAAAGCAATGCAGATAAGATCTAGTAAGGTTTCTCAGAGGATTATCTGGATATCTTTAAAAGAGTCCCAAGAAATCCCAAGCAGGCTGCCAGTTTGCCTTTATGTTAAAGAATGAGAAAGTAATGACCCACTTATCCTGAGCCAAGTGTTCAGCTGTTAAAGTCAAGAAAGAGATTCCAAATTTGTTATGATTAAACAAGTGGATAGTTTAGAAGATAATTTATTTTAAAATAAATTAAATCTCCCTTCAATCACTGGAAGTTGTATAGCAACATAATTGTTTCCAGCACATACTCCTGTTCTCAGGCAAATAAAAATGTACATACATACTAGAAGAGTAATTGCAGCAATACACTGTCACTCACTCACTCACTCCTGAGGACTCCAGTCTAATGGGAGAACAGTAGGTCACTAAAATTCCCATTTAACTACTACAGACAATTAACTTCTAAGTCCCTGGACTATCCTTCAACTCCATACAAAGATTAAATTTAACAGTTATCTGAGAGAATCTTCATCTTTCTTCCCCACCACAAAGAATTGTAACACAGACCTTGAACAAGTAGTCTAGGTAGGCTTTATTCTGCGTGTTCTGCGTACTTGTATGTTGTCATCTGCTAGAGTAAATGCTTTCTTTCCTACAACTGCAAATCTTAAAGTACCTTTATCCTTCCACTGCTGCTGCAAGTAATGATTTGTTATGACTAGTGCTATGCATACTTGGTACAGATGAAAGGTTGATTCTTTTACATCTTTACTACAAGAAGAACGTGCTTTATTTAGCTGCTGTAGAGATGCAGAAGTGGGGTGACAGAGTTTAACAAATAGTCATGTTATTTCTAGGGAGACAATGAATGAACTGTGTTATTTACTCGCACTGTGTCCCTGAGGAGTTAAGTTGCATCTGTCATCTGAAGCACTTCATGAAGTTACCTGTTGTTATCTTCACTTTACAGATGGGGAATGGAACTGCAGCAAGGTGAAGAGACATGCCCGAGGACATACCTCAGGTTAGTGGCAGAGCTAGGAAACTCTACAGTTAACCCCATGCTCTCTAGCTTCCAAGGCCTGACTTGCTTTCTGACAGTCTCCATTCTATGTTGTTTCCCTTGCACACTCATGAATTTTCACTGTGTTGTAAGTCTCTTCACATCTGTTTTTGTGTGCATCCAGATGCCTTCATACCACAGGTACAATCATCACACTTAGAAGGGAAAATCAATATATGCCTTCAAAAGTAATGTTAAGTTGGTTTTCTGTACCTTAAAATGTTACAACTGATGTCTGGTATGTAGGAACTTTCCAGGGGCAGACCTTAATATGACATGTCACAGTGGAAAGAGAGCTTTCTTTTTAGGAACTTGTGAAATTTTTGTTACCAGCCCTCAAGATATCAGCCCATAAATGTGTCATTAATATAGGACTAAGCACAACCATCAAACACACATAAATTTGAGATCAAGCTTGAGGGAAGCTTTCCCTCTCTGGGGAAAGAAACATATCCCTCACAGGCTGATTCTTTTTAATGCCAATAGCTGGAAGCTGTTCATTAGTGTTTGTTGGGAAAGGGGCAGGAGTTCACAAATGTACATTCCTGGCTCCTTTCAAGTTAAAAATCTCATCCAACTTTCAAAGTGGTAACTGTTCCTTCTGGCTATACCTATTCCTGGTTTGGATTGTTAGAACAAGTCTTGAAGGAGGTGGATTAATGGGTAGAGAGGGAATGGCTCAAAGCTGCATCATTAACTCCATCTATCACCTGCCAAATGTGACATTTGGCTACAGCTTCATTAGAGGTCATGTGCTTAGGTAGGAACACTTGAAATAAAGCCCACAGGTGAGTATGTGTATGCTAAATGTTCTGCCATAAAAGAGTTTTCAGATTAAGGCTTGAGGGACAATAATTTCTGTTAACTGCACTACTTGCTCCTTGTTTCTCTCGGAGAGAAAAGGTGAGTGAGACCTCTGCATATTACTGTCGAAGTTGACAAATTGTTCCAGCTTACTGCAGCTGAGGACTTGATGCTTGGCACTGGTAGAGCAGAAAGCCTGGAAAAATAATCCTTAGCTCTCTTCAGCCTCTGTTTCGTTGCTGCTGCCAGCTGCTGGAGGGAATTGGCCTAGCTCTTCCTTTTCTACAGTGAATGACAGGCCAGTGATCTTCTGTCTTTCCTAAGGAGAGGGGCATGGAAAAGTTGGAAAATAGCCAGTAAAACCATGAAGGATATGGCAACAAAGCAGTGGTGTCCTGTAGATGAGGGCGTTATTTCAGAACGCCTCATTCTTTCAGAGGGAGGGAATTGCTTTCCCTCTCCTTTCTCCTGCTG
>NW_010226006.1:20451-42005 GCF_000690775.1 Eurypyga helias
GGCTACAAGCAATTTTAAATAAGAGGAAGCATCTTCCCAAGAACTTAAGTCCTAGAAATCTTGAGCAGATACATTCAGAATTTACCTTCGTGCAAAAAGACAGCTTACAGACCTGGCTGTCTACAACTTGTCCAGAGAAATTGCAAAGATCCCTAAATATCAGTAACAAGATTTCTGTCTGCTAGGGCTGTGGTTTTTTGTCTGAGGGCATGGCAGAATGTCATGAGTCCTGCAAGGTCTGAGCATCTGTAGAGGGCTGCTGGGGAAGGAAGGCTGGCTGGGGCTGTGCTGAATGGCAGGCACAGACAGTAGGAGTCCAAGCCTAGGAGGTACACATCCAATATGATCTGCCTGGAGTTGGGTGGTCTGCCAACTGTGCCAGCATTTCCTTCTGGAGAGAAATAATTGACCAAAATCATTGGTGCCAAAAGCGGCACGTGAACAGTACGGATAATCAGGAAACCAGAGCCCTGGGGTGAAATAAGAATGAAATCAAACTGGCAGTGTAGACACTTGAGTCACTTGGCAAACGTTTCCCATAGTAAGGGAATGCTGTAGCTGGGGTTTCCAAGGAATTGTCTGCATTGCATTTATTTGTAGAGAACAAGCTACATAGCTTGTATTTATGGGTAAAGCCTCAGCTAGAGAACATAATTCTACCTCCACAGCCCAGGCTCAGTTAAGAATATTAGGATTTAAGGCTGCCATAATAAGGTCCATTTTTAAAAGCTTTAACTCTTTCACTTTCTCATTGTTGCATTACCTTTTGTCTCACCCAAATGCTACATGTTCTAAAGATCACAGCAGTGCTGTCAGCATGGTACATGTACAGTGGAGCACCATCCATTTACAGTTCTGCCCATTTACACAAACTTGGAAGGAAGTATTACTCATGTTTATGAACAATTGAAACTAGAATAGAGCACTCCATACAATGAGAGCCCCTTTGAGGGAATGTCAGAGGGGTGCCCAGTGACCTTGTTCATACAATGGAATATGTTCTTTGAGATGACTTCATTCTGAGTATTCTTATTTTGGTAGACACTAACATACTCTAACGTGTAGGTTAAGCATTTCCAAATTATTCCTTTCCCTGAAAACAGTGGCTTCTTTACGCCTAGGCAAACCTAGCTTATGTCCAAATTCAACAACCTTCTGCCTGAGAAGTGCCCTATTCTTAGACGGTGGTGTTGCCAACACCAGCCCACGGAGCTGTTTTCTGCCAAAATACTATGAGAAACAGGCTTTTCATTGTATTTCTGCCACTTCAAAAAAAATACTGAGTCATAGCACACTGGAAATGTTTGGGCTGGGCTGCATAGGAAAACATCATAAATATATTAGAAAGAGTTTAAAATATTTCCACACAGGAACTAGGGACCAAAATTCCTGAATCTTAACTGAAAAGTGCCTAAAGCAGGAGGAAGCCCTTTTCAAATCACAGTAGGAAGCATCTGCTTAATCATTTGGATACGCATGTGAATTGTGACAAGTACTTATTAATTTCATAATGGATTTTTTTCTTAGAAAAGAAGTCCTGCTTTAATTCAACATGTCAGCAGTCCTTTAAACTGTTCTTTTAAATGGAAATTTGAAAATAACCATTTTTATGTTTACAAAGATCTTGGTGGGCTCAGAGGATAGGAATCCTTGCTGATTTAAGAGGAGGAGAAAAAAATAATATGATGGTTTATTAGAAGTCACATCCACACAAGAAGCAGAAAAAAATGCCAGGCTTTATGCCAGAGGCATCCACTCTTTCTACTGGTGCGAGCCATAAAGTCCCTTAGGGAACTACCTGGGTGCTGAACGTAATGTATCTTAGGACACGGAGCCAAGAAGTGTTTGTCCCAGACATGCCAATGGCATGTGATGGCACAGGCTTATCCCTCTTCACGGGACCCAACAGGCACATGCCCAGTCTGTTGATGTGAATAGGCATTTTGCTGTCCTTTGGCTGGCATACCGCACGGCTGAGCTGCATGACCACCACAGAAGGGCTCATGGGAGACAGCAGACTGCAGATTGGGTGTATTGCTCTTACAGGCTAAACCTGGCCCTTAAACCAGAGATTATCCCCAAAGTGACTGATAACCAAACATCATGAGCTAGAACAATCTAGGACATGTGTATCTGAGCCAGCAGGCAACTATTAGGATTAGAAGGCTAGGTATATGGACTTCCACCTCACGTTGCTGCTGTCTTGTACAGATAGAGATTCCTTTATAATAAAACCAGAATAATCTCATCTTTTCCTATACACGAAGTTTGACCCTGAAGAGGTCCTGCTACATATTGCTTACTGCAGCTGTCTGGATAATCTTGCAGATGATATTAAAATATAATCAAATTTTAATATCTCACTAAGCTTTAGAGGTTATTAAAAGCAATGTAAAGCCCCTGGTTTTGCTGATTTCAGGACAGTCTTTGAGTTTATAAAAATTAAAGTACATTTTTATAGCCATCTACTAAGGTTTTATGATAAAAATGGAGTTCATTCTTAAATTTCTGAGTTTTTATGCCTCAGAAACATGAAGTTTTCTGGTGTCATCTTTCCTTGGCTTCAGCAGATTATTGTTGATGACTCCATTAGCCCTAATTCTCCCTCTTCAGGTACTTGCACACGCTTCTTATTAAGAAATATTCTCACAAGTCTCCCAAGTGGCCACGTGGCATATCAAAAAGATAATCATCAATTCAATCCACATTTCATAATTGGAAGAAATTTTGGAAGTGTTTTTTACAAAACAGATTATTCTAGATATCATTTTTTCTGTTCAGTCAAATTTCCCTTAGTTAGTAAAATTTCCATGGTTAATTGCATGCGGGTTTTGTATTATATGTAATACCCTTGGAGGTTTTCACAGAGAAGCCCTGCAGGAAGAAAGACAAATCAGTAAGCAGCAGAGTTTTTGGAACTAGAAGGAAGTGATTCGCGATATTCTCATTACTAGATCTCACCCCTGGTTTCCAGGGGTCACGTTTATTTCAGCTGTTAGTTTAACAACTTATTTGTGAGCTTTAAACATTTTGGAAGCAGTCTTTAACATTAATCTGGAAGATCATCATATAGGGGCATCATTATCTGCTCAGTAACTGATACAGTTCCATAATTCTTCTCCTATTTTAGAAGTTTCAGTTTCTCTGTCAGAATCGATGGCATGTGAATTAGGCAGCCAGCCATGTACCCCTAGGGGTAAAAAATAATGTGGGTATTTTCAAAGACATTGGTCTGCAAACAACTCATCAATGGAAATGTATCTGTATAATCTGTTTGGTGAATATTTACAATCAATTCTACAAACATAAAAGTCAGGATGATGTGATGGGGAAGTCACAAGTAGGAAAAAACGGACTAAATTAAACGAATCACTTATTACTATAAACAATTCATTCAGCTCTGGGTCTGGGAAAATTGCATTGCACTAATAAAGATAGTAGAAATAGATTCCTCTTTTTCTGCGTGCCTAGGGGGGATTAACAGTGTGAGGGCAGTAAACCTGTATTAAGGAGGTAAATATCTTTGATTCTATCAGCGGAACTATTTGAAAAAGCACAATCTCTGTAGTCCTGAAATGATGGGAAGGAGAAGGAGTGTTTAGCTCTTTGTTTGACCTGTATCAGAGGAAAGGTGCAACCTTCCTTTTCAGTCTTTCCACTCGAATGTTTTGTAAAGAGTAAAAACTGACATCATCGCTTTGATATTTCAACATCTGCTCTTGGCTCTTCCTTTCATCCCTGGGGATAGTTTTCATTTGTTCATTAGCTTAAAATAATGCATTGAACCTAATCTCATATCAGAGCACTAGAGCCAGCATCAGTTCTGGACAGGCAGAAGGTGTGGAGGGCAGGAGAGCACAGGAGCACTTGAATCGTGGCTGCAGCCGACTGTAAACACCGGCAGGAAGCGCAAAGGGCACAGACTGTACACAGGCAGGTCTGAGGTGCGGTACATTGCTCAGCTGTCATCAGCTGGAGCAGTTAAATTTAAGGCAACAGTATAGATGTCAAACCAGAAGGAACAACTCCACAGTCAAGGCCCAGGTTGCACCCGTGCTAGGAATGCCCGTTAGTTACTGTCCCATCCACTGAGGGAGAGCTGTGTTTGTGGGCTATGCAGCTGGGCGGGAGCAAACCATCTGGGACCCAGGTGCTGCAGCTGGGTATGTGCGAGTTCCCGAAAACCCGACTCATCTCTTCCAAATAGCACCAGCCTCTCTAAATCTGCACAACAGGGAAATCTCTCCTGTCGCCGAGTAGCATTTGAGCTCATTGCATCTTATCGAGTATAACATAACTCAGGGATCTAGGGAGCCAAGGGCTCTCATACCAAAATCTGTAGCTCCACAGAGCACCCTACTTGGCTGTACTGCACAGTATTCCTTTGTCCACCCTTTCACCTATAGTGGGGACAGTGTCTTCCAGAGCCTATTTTGACCTGACAGCAAGATCACCTCGTGTATTTCCTTGCCCAAAAACATTCCAGCTTGTCTGAATATGAATATATTCACGTACAAAATGCTGCATGACATTTGCCACTTTTTTAAAAGGTCAGCATCTGGACACAGTTTGGCCACACTGTAATCCTGGCCCCAGAAAAATCAATGGGATTTTTGCCATGGATTTCATCGGGCCATGATTTCATAACAGCTCATGATTTGACCTATTGAAATCTGTTAAGCTGGTAAGCCTGGACTGTGGGCCATGTGAGAAGACTGTCTCCTCATATTTTAGTTTCTGCTCTATTACGTTCTGGTCAGAAATGTTAAAAAAGCTTTTTTGCTATTTTATTCTTGGAATAATTAGATAATCCTTCTTCTAATTCTGAACAAAACATGAAAGCAAGGCAAGAGATGTATGTGTTCTTCAGTTAATGTAGCGCTGCAAATTCTAACTTCAGGTCTACACTCCCTAATGTTTGCAGGTGCTCAGGTTTTGCGAGATACATGCAAGTTATAGGCTGTGGTATGTTTATGTGGTTACATCACATTTTAGGAAGTGATGCTGGAAGGATGTAGATTAGCTTGTTGATTTGTTACCTTGTTTGAGGTTGTTCTGTCAGCATCACTATTGTTCAAGACAGACAGATACGGGCTGCATTTTGATGACTTCCAGGCATGTCATCTCACATGTTGTAGGTGTAGGAACCAACTGAAAGGCTTTAGATCAGGTTCTAATCCCAACGGTTCAGAATTTAAAAAATACGCTGTTTGGCTTTTGAAAGCATAAGGCCTAGAGCCACCTTAGCATGCCCTCTCACCACAGAGCACATTCACCTCTTCTCTAGTGTGTCATCTCAATTTTCAAAACTATCTTTGCTGTTAGGTAGCAGTGTTCAAATGGAATACAATTTGAGAAAGATACAGCTGTGCTACACTGTGGCCAGTTAGCATTGGTGACTTACACCTGGGTAAGTGCACTTTAACAGGTGTAGCTAGAAACCGGTGGAGACAGTTGTATGTTTCCCAGCAAGACCAAATGTGTCTCGGGGTGAAATAATCAGCTGTCTCTGTAGCATTTGTGAAGCCCCAGATGATTTCTCCGGATGGGAACTAGAAGCACAAGAGACTTTAGTAGCTGGAGATGCTGCCAGTTTTTGAAAACTTTCACAAAGCACTCCATGCATCTTGCATCAGATACCACACACAGATGAGAAAGCTTGAGAGGCATCCACACTGTAATGCAGTCTGGCAGAAAATGTCTCTGCAATGATGCTGAAGAAAGAGGGGGCCTAGAGCTCTTCTTGTTATACAGTTAAATGCTGGCCTTGTGATCAGAACAATAAAAACACAGTTAAAGTCTTATTTTCAGAGGAGCTAACTGCTTCCAGCTTCCATGGTCTGCCTTTGGAAATTGAAGGAGAAGGAAACAGCAAAATAAAGAGAACAGACCTCAAGAAGGCACACTTTAAAACATTCTGAGATTTGGGTGGGAAGATCCTGCTCTGGGCAGATGTAAGGGAAATGCTGCTAAGACACAGAAGACAGAAGACAGGTATGAAGAAACTAGAGGAGTACTGATGATGAGTATGCAAGCATGGCACTAGCATATAGGATTGAAACACAAAAGCAAGAGCACATAATGAGGTAACATGAGGAAATTCCCTAAAGGGTAACAAGAAACTCTTCTGCAGGTACACTGAGAGTAAAACAAATCCCAAGGAAATAGCTAATTACTGAACAGAAAGGGGAAACATTACTGAGAAAGCCCTGTAGTCTCGAGGGCTTCAGGAGCCAGCAGCAGGCAGGTAACCAACACAACCAACACCACAGCAAAGCAGTATGATCTGCACCTGGGATAAGGAAAGAATGGGTTGGAAAGGACATAAAGAAACCAACTATATTCAAATTAATCAGGCTTGATGATTTATAGCCCCCAATACTTGAAGAATTGCTTGATGTAATTTCAGAAACATTTGTGGTTCTCTCTAAAAAGGTGAGATACAAAGAGGGGAAGAGAGTAAATGTAATACTGCTCTTGAAAAAAAGGAGAAAGAAGGGTCAGAGCACAATAGAGAGATCAGTTTATTTCAGTTCCTACAAAAATAGTGGAAAAATTACTCAAGACATTATTCATAAGTACCTAGAGGAAAAAGAAGATGGCTTTCTGAAGAACAGACTGTGTCAAACCATCTAATTTCATAATTTGATGAGATAATCCTTACCATGCTGACGGAGAGAAGCAGTCAATGCCATATATCTTGATTTTGACAAGGCTTTTGGCAGAGCTTTATGTAAGCAAGGAAGAGAAATATGGCTAGATGAGAAGCGGGTACCAAACTGATTGGAAACAAGGCTGAGTAGTTACAGACAATTTGCTATCAAATTAGAAAGATAAACTGAGCTCCTCGGTTCTGAGTTCCCCAGGAGTCTGGTCTGGCCTGGCACCATTCGTTACTTTCATCACTTGGATGATGAATAGAGCCTGCATTTTAAATCTCCAGGCAGCCCTGGGTGGGAGGGACTGCAAGCATGTTGGGGATAGGATTCAAACTGTGAAAACTGAACAAGCTGTAGAACTAGTCTTACAGAAAAACCGTGAAGTTCGAGGTTCACTAGCCAGGCAGGAGCAGTCTGCAGCATGACATGCAGTGAGGAACAACAAGTGAGACAGCAGCTCTGCAGAAGAAAGATCTGTGAGGACCCATTCATAGATCACAGGCTAAACACAAATCACTAATATAATGAAAAAGGCAGATGCCACGCTACCTAAACTGGGAGGATGGGCTGAAAGTTGTATAAAGTCATCCTTTAGCTTGGTTCGGCATCAGTACTGCCCTAGCTAGAGTAGCAAGTGGTGGCTGGGGCACTGTGTAGCCAGAAAGCCATGCCTAGCTGAAGGAGGTGAGAGGAGTGCAGCAACATCAGTCAGAAGTCTGGAAAGGATTGAGGGGTGTGTGTTCACTCAGAGGTGTGGAGAACAGCAGCCGTTGAATACACAAAAGGCTGCTGCAAGGAGGAAGGAAATCACGTGTCCTCTATGTCTATCATAGGCAAGGCAAGTAGTGATGGGATTGCACTGCAGCAAGTGAGACTTCAGTGTTAGGAAAAGCTTTCCAAGGGCAAGAGTACCCAAGCAGACTGACCACAGTTTCCATCTCTAGTGCTGGAGGCTTTTAACTGGTTAGATATCCATCTCGAGCGGTTTAGGTGTACAAATCCTGTTTAGGATCCTCTCATGCTCCTTTGTATGTAGCCGTTGGAAAGTGTATAACACATCACGGTGAGCAGATACAGCACTTGTAAAGCTCTGTAAGTCCTTTGTAGGTGAAATCTCTTTGCCTTACTGTAAGATCATAAATGTAGGGAGAATATTTGTGCACAGCATCCTGCCACCTGTGGAACAAATGACCTGGTTTTCTTTGAAATACTTCACGTAAAAGGAGGTTCATTGTCTGGTAAAATTAAAATACTACATAGTTTTGAGCATCATAGTACTTGATCACTGTCTTGTCAAACCCATGAAAGTGTTTAGTAAGGACTGCTTTCAGTTTTGGAAATTTTTATTCAAGAACAATCTACCCAGGGAAGGAAACCCTGCTAAAATATGCAGTCAGGTTGATGGTGGCCCTCCAATGAATTTATATATACTTTTGCCACCAAATCATTCATTAATATTCTCACGAGATACTGTGGTATTCAGACAGTTATTACATATTTATTGTTGATCAAATGACAAATGGCAGACATCAAAAGGACAAGCCTCCGAGATAAACATTGCTTGTTCACAAACACTCAGGGTTCATGCATCTGGAAGTTTCTTTTATGGGAAAAAGCTTTATTTGAAGATTTTCAGTACTCCTGGGTTTCAGTTCCATGAAATCTAACAAAACAGCTGTTGTGGTATTTTGGGTTATTCCTGCTTGCAGCCTCAGCTGAGACTGGGATGTGTACACAATCGCGTGAGAATGGGAGCACACAGATGCAAGGCATCTGACACTGCTGCATTCGGACAAGTCACCCAGGAGACGAGGTTGGCCAGTGGTCCTACTGTCACTGGGATCACTGGGTGTCCCTGCTGAAAAAAAGGCACTATCTGAAGCAATATATGTCTTATTAGATGTACTGCTTATTCAGAATAAAAATGCCGAACACAAGAGGCTGATTTTAGGGATAGAAATAAGATTAGACTTGGGAAAGACAGACAAGTCCAGCTTTTTATGATTTAATGTTCTAGCAGGGTTCTCTCTTTCTGCCCCCAATGGTTTCCTAAATGAACTCCTAAATTTTGCCCAGCCTGCAGATCGTTAGTATCTTCAGTTTACAGCACTGTGGTCCCTGCTTCTCTTGCAGCTGGTAATATCGTTCAGAATATCGTTCTCCAAGACCATAGGCCTGGAAGCCTTCCAAGAGGTTCCCTGGGAAAATGCCTGTGATTGTGCGGTCACATGCAATACATAAAGCACTGAAGTTGTCATCTGCAATATAATATGTGCCCTCCTCTTCTCTGTGGAACAGAGAGCACCTCTCCTGGTGGTCTCTTTCAATTCTTCTCTGTTTTCTATTCCCTTCCAGCTTTCTGCACTGTACAGGATTCCCTGCCATGGGACACTGTTTTCCAGCCACTCCCCAGCCCCTCTCCTTTTCTGGATATGGACCTTATTTGCCTCATGCCATTTCTTCTAGACTCTGCAGAGGCCCATAGGAAAGGGGTGTGTTTCTACCAATTTCTGTGGTTTCTTTTGCAAAGGACAGCCTGTCCCCAAGTCCAGCCAGATCCTTGCAGATGTTTGTTCAAACTGCCAAACTTTTAGAGGTTTGCCCATTTAATTTCTAGCTTGTGTGCTGGATTTTTTTTGCAGAATACCATGGTAACAGAGGAAAATACTGCTGTGTCATTTCATGGTAAGGAAAAGTTGGATGAGCCTGTCCTGAAAGTCTCAGTGGTCTTCTTCATTCTCTCCCCATCCATTTCTCACAGCCCTTTGGGCAAGGATGTTTCTGTATGAAGAACTGGCCAGCCCAGAGGAACACAACCCGTGCTGGGTCACCTAGACACGATTGCAATACAAGGCATAGGACACATCAAAATAATCATAGGTAGCAGATGTATTTTAGCTATTGTGCAAATTTCTGGAAACGATATGGAAGATTATTCTGGGTGACTAATGTGATGAAAATGATTGTTAAATCTGCAAGGCATAAATCAAATATAATTCACTGCCTTTTACCTAAAAGTTAATTAATCAAATGTCTTCAAAATTAATGGGATTGTGCTACTAAGGTGAAAAATAAAAATCCCACAGGAAATTATCCCTGTTTTTCCTGTCCTTTTGGTACTGCACCAAAAACCAGCTGTAACTTTAACAGAGTGCTGTTGTGTTCCACGTACTTATGCAGCCTCTTCTGCTGAGTGCAGCAGGGATCTTCAAGGTACTATTTTCTACCGGTTTTGATTCAGATATAGTGTGACCTTTTCTATTTGATGCTGCCTCTGAGTATACTGATGTGTCACACTACAGTATCATCATTCTCTTGGTGCATGTACAGTCCCATGCAGCAAGAGAGTCCCTCAGGCTTTTCAGCACCTTAGTGATTTCAATCACAGCACCACAACGGCAAAGAACATATCCTTTTATGCTGTGAACACAGACCATTCTTTGTATGTCTTTAGTTTCTCTCTTATTGTTGGTTCAGGTTTGTGAAATTCTAGTCCATTTTGGAGCCACAGAATTTTATCTATAAGACAGAGACAAATACACACAAATACAAACGTGCCCTGTATTGTATTTTCCCTAATTAAAAATAGATAACATATGACAAAAAGCTTGTTTCAGGTTTGCAGTGAGTTTTGTACAAAGATTCAACTCAATGTTTATTTTATCTGGGCAGATTACTTCTCTGTACAAATCACCTCTATCAGTTTCCTGTAACACCTCATTAGCAGTAAATCCAGTAGTTCATTTTGCCATCAGACTGCAAGGGATCGTAGCCTAGCTTAGAGGTTCACCTGCATGCAGGGCTGTAATGAGCATCAATCTTGAAACTGTGAATGATTCTGAGCAGCAAAAAGGTGCTATTTTCTAACCTGAGGCCCTCAGAATAAGCACAACTAGGGTACAATGCTCAAATCAAACACTCTATTGTCAGGATGGGGCTTTGGAAAAGGTCAGAATTTCAGAAGTCAGTGATTCATGATCTTCATTTTGTTGGCTGCTACCTGTGTGTATCTGACTGTGCATTTTCTCTTTTATATAAATCATCCTCAACTGCCTGTCAGCCTAGCAGAGATAATTTCTGATTTGAAAATTAATCTAACCCATCCCCCAGCTACTGCTTAGACACTGTGATCCTGTACATCTGAAAACCCCAATGAAGCAACATAAACTCAGTAATAATAACAAGTAATGGCCATGGCTCAATGGGGGGTGGCAGTTCTGCTCTGGGGAGTTGTCTAAGGGATGTGGCTGTTCTGCTAGCTTGATCTTGTGCTGATTCTCTTCACATTTGTTGTTCTGTATCTTAATGCATATATGTACAGACAAAACCAGGAACTGCTTTAGTATGAGGAGGAAAGCTGGCATCCAGATGTATGCTTGCACTGGATTCCCACACCAGCCCAGCTGCAGCTCTCCTTTCCTTTGGAATGAGGCAGAAAGGAGATCTGTCTTTACCCCTGTATGAAGAGCAGTTTTCCAGGTCCAAGGACCTTCCCAGAAATTAGCTTTTTTCTGCATATCTCTTAGCTGGAGCACTGCTTTCTGAGTATTGGTATCTTGTTTACTTTGGTGTTTCAATTGCTGAGTGCAACAGGCTGCTCACTAAGGGAGCTGGGCAGTTGAAAGGGATCTATTATGTGTTTTTTAAAGTACCACTGTAAAACAGTGAGGCTATGCATCAACACCCAGAACACACATGCAGTCAGGCAAATAGGCCTTAAATACCAGAGCTAGAAAACAAAACAAAACTGAAAAGGAAAGCAAAGCAAGGGGTATCTCCTTCTTCTCTTCCTGTAAATTTACTGTTACTAGTCCTGACGCAAGACCAACCACTTAGGGAGGCAAATGTGTTCTGTGTCTCCCTGGTTTTGAGACTAATGCCTCTAGACCAAACCAACAGTACTGGAGATACAGCTCTGTCTTGGAATTTAAAGGTATATTGGTAAAGAGCACATACCAGGCTCTGTGAAGGGCCTTGTTTCAGACCAAAAGTAAATAGCCAGTGTCACACAAACCTGCAGAGTGGTCAAACACTGGAAAATAGGACTGGATTTTTTTTTTCATAAGTCATGAAAGAAGGTTAGACTTGTCTAAAATAGCCTTCTTTTTATGATGCTTCAAGTTGTTGAATTAAACCCAGAAAACAGATTTAAGCATTAATGAGTGAAAACACAAGCAACTTTTCATTTTAGAAATCTCTCTTGAGAATAGCCTTTCCTGTTTGACACTAAAGAATTACACTTCAGAAAAAGGTGATCTTTGCAGCCATGCCTCCATTCAAACACAATAATAAGCAACAGTCTTTCCAGGCTTATTTGTTGTTTCTTTCTAATGCAATTTAACACCATTTTTAAACCCTGTAGAAGCTTTTACTACAGAAAAAAAAGCTCATCCTTTGCTCCTGCATTCTCCCTGTAGCATCATCTTTGTCAGAGCACAAAATATTTATGCATATTTATTTATTTTTCTTGTAAACATCTCATTGATTGAAGTAAGAAAGGTCCAGGTCAACAAACATGCGCTAACTGTCCTCTCCCAACTCCATTTCCTGAAATCCTTTCCCAGCCAGGACAAGAATGAACTCAGGGAGTTCTGCTTCAGCAGCACACCAAGGAAGAAAACAAATTTGCCATTTATACTACACTTACTATGTAATGCCCCAGATAATTATCTTTTCCTGTCTATGCACATACTATTTTAAGTATATACTTACAAAATCTAAGGCAAGAATCGCTCAGATCTTTGACTTGTTGATGCTGCGTGGCTTTCAACTTCTCAAATATTTAAGGGAAGAAGGATGAGTTTGTGGTTAAAGTACAAGCCTAGGAGTCAAGAGGTCTGGATTCTATTTCTGTGCTGTGCCACAGACTTCCTGTATGCCCTAGAACCACTCACATGACCTCTTTGCATTTTTATACCCCATCTACTAAATGGGGAATAATCGTTGCTTCACACACGCTGCTGCTGTGAGGCTTAATTCATGCTTCTCTGAAAGTGTTTCAGGTTCGTCAGAAGAAAAGCACTTCAGAAATAAAGCTTCATCTCAGTTTAATATTGTCTGAGCTGTCTAGCTTAAATATAACCTCACCCAAAGGGAATGGTATTTGTAAATGTCATCCTTCTAATGAAAAATCTGTTCTCCTTCTTCTGCCCCCCATGCCTTCTCCACTTCCTTCCCTTCTTTCTTTCCAACAAGCTGCAGCATTGTTAAAATACCTTCTCATCCCCTGGGATATCCAGCTGATGGCAGATCTAGTTTGGGGTTTATTTCTTGTGGAGATGTGCACGCACTTATGTTGCAACGTTCTTTGTCTCTAAGCAGGCAAATGGCTCTGCAGAAAAAAATAGACCATATCTGTGTTTGATTTAAACAGGCATTCAGAACAGGCTGGGCATTTCAGGGAAATGATCAGACTTCAGTTTCATTTAAAACAAAGGGATTCCCAGACTGACATTTTGAAGGACTGGGGCTTTTTAATAATTTATTGAGGATTTCTGAAGGTGCAGAGATGAAATACTCTGCTGTTGTTGGATGCGAGTGCTTCAGTTAATGAATGATTACCAAATGATCCACTACTGAATCAGCATAATACAAAAATTACAGTGTTTGCATGTGTAGAGGAGAAGGGTGTGCTTTGTGGGAGCTGGATGTGTTTTCTGGGCCTGATAATGGCCAAAGCTTTTATTATTCATATAACTGTTTAATTAGTGCCATCTTTGTGCTAAGGCCAGCTCAGTCAAAGTGTGATCCTGCACAAAAGCCCCATCAACTTTAAAGCTGGGCAAGGACTGCAGAGACTCACATGAGTTGTGAAATCCAGACCGTAATTCCGAGTGCAGTGGTTTGTCCATGCTGCGCGTCCCAAGGACAGGGGTATGTCACCCTCACAGCAACTGCTCAGCTACCCTCGTGGAGCAAAGGCTGGTGGTGAACAGCGTGATCCTGCTGGTCTGTTGCGTAACTCCCAGGGCGCAAGAATAGCATCGGGCGTGTGGGGGAGAGGAAGGCCTTTGCACCTGGAACACAGTGCACCCTCATTACTCCAGGCTACTTGAGCAGCGACTTGAGTAGCCCATCATAGTGACACAGTGGCAAAGTCACTATATAATTGCTCACATGTTCCCCTGAAGCCCCAGTGTGCATGGCTCAGAGGGTGGATCCTTGCATTTAATCTGCACATATACAGGAGTCTGTGCTTTAAAAAGCCAATCAGTTCCCTGAGCTGCATGGGATCCCCACTGACTTTTCAAACGTGTAAGGGCCTTCCGCAGAATAACAGAATGAGTGCTGAGACACTCGTATTTTGGGGGAGCAGCATTGCTGTAAGTGCTTTGTGAAAGAGAGATTATCAAGCAGAATAAGCATAAAGAAGAGGCATAAATTTGGTGTGTGGAGACAGGAAGCAAGTTGCTACTGGGAGGTGTAAACATGGGTGCTAAAAAAGACTTGATGTTTGAGAGGACATCAAGTCCTCTCAAAAAGGAGAGATAAAGAGAGGACAGCTGGAGGAACCTTCATCAGAAATGAGAAAGGAAAAAAGAGGAGCAAGGTTTGAAACATTCACAGCCATGAAAACAAGGAGAGGAAGCAGGAAGCCAGGATTAACACAGGACACAAATTTACTGTGGGGTTGCCAAGTTGTGACAAGTTCAGGGTCCCATATTCCTCTGCACTGGGTGACAAGCATCAGCTATCAGTGTTTTTTATGGGGGTAGGCCAGTTATCAACTGAGGAACCTTTGCGTAGTGCCCATCTATGCTCCTTCTCTGTCAACTAGCAACAGGAGGTGGTGAGGCACTTGCATTATGCATGCTGTGGATATTAGCTGTCAGAGCTGCAGCCATCTAACCATTCTGTGTTTTCAGGGAACACAGGGCTCCTTTATTAGTAACTTTAGGAAGTTCCATTAATCAGTGGGGGATTTATTATAACGCCAAATGGATAAATATGTGGTATTTGGCCTGCCATAAATTATCTCATACTGAACCTTTGCATTTTCCAGTCTGTGTTCTCTTGAGGGTTAAAACATACAGCTTTCAAAATGACAGAATCAGGAGAGCCTGGGAAAGCAGCGATATTGCAAAGACTATGTGTCCCTCCTACACCTTCAGTACATTCTCTTCATTACTGCAAACTGTCCCCAAGAACACTTGATCTGAATTAACGTCAAGCTCTGCAATATTTTAAAGATCTCTCCAGGTCATTTCCTGCCCTCCCCATGCTCCCTTACTTGGGCAGATATCCCAGTGAAGGTCCATGGGAGTTTTGCTTGAGACATCTGTTCAGATTTCCATGTCTGCTTTCTTCTTTTCAGCCAGTGTTTTGCTCCTTTCCTCTGACTCCTTTGTATTCTCCCCTTGCTGCTTAGTGCAAAGTGAGGAGGGGAAATGACCAGATGATACAAAGAGAGGAGAAAAAAAAACCTGTCAGAAAGGAGCAATAATGGCCAGGAGTAGTGGAAAAGACTGGAAACCTGGTCCAAATTCATTTCCTAATACCTCCCAGCAATGCTGGACACAGACAGTTTGATGGCTAAACTTTGAGTTCAGCTATCCAATTTTTGTTCCACAGAACACCCCCTTTTTGCTTGTAGATGTAATTACCAGGTCGAAGCTAGCTTATTTAAGTGTGATGAAAAAGGTAATCAAAAGATTGCCTCTAGCAGCTGCCCCCCATATTAGTTCACTTCTGAGAAGGGTTGGTATTAAAACAACACTAGGTAGGAATTGGATTTGTGTAGGTCTGAGCTACCTCACTAGTGTCCTTTGAGAAGGTGCCTATGCCTTTGTTTTACCGACTCACTGCACCAACTCTGCAAGTTAAGCAGTCCCTCAAAAAGAAATGGCAGACAAAATGAAAATATAGTCCATTCTTCTTGATGGTTTGAACCCCCCAGACAAACCTGCTTTCCTCATCAGAAAAGATATGTAGCACCACTTCAGCCAGGAATCAGGTGAAAGTCACTGATGTAGCTATGCTTATTTCTTTTTCTGTGATGAGTTGACATGTCCTTGTGTAAACATGAAAGTGGCTGTGCACATTTTTTTCCCATTTAAACACATCTAGCAGCCACTTGGTTTTATTTCCTGAGATGGGTTTTGTTTTATTTTCTTTTTCAATTTCACCATGAGAAATTCCAACCTAGCTTCTTGTTGCAAATATTCTACTTCATGTTTGTCCTGGAGAGTACGTGTTGCTTAAATATTTTAGAGATTCAATTGCTTCACTTAAGAATTTCTGTCTCCATGACAACCCTTCTGTGCTCTGTAATACCTTTGGCAAACACGGTGGAACTGACTATTATTAATTTCAAACTATATAGCATTTAGCAGTAGAGATGCAAAGGGAAATGGAATCCAAAGAAAAATATCAAAAGTTCTAATTTGTACCATTTTCTTTAAAAATAATTTTCAAAACAACCACATCATTTACTTCATGGAAGCCTGGTCATGTCCAAAATGCCTCATTTTTTTCAGAATCCACTTCTCTCAGGCTCGTTTGTTACCTCATCACTGTGTCCTCATACAGGCTGCAGGGTTTGGCCTTCAGTGTCATCTTCATGAGCGTTACTGTTCTGTGAAAGAAGGTTAACTTCATGTTGGAAGTGCTTCCCCAAGCATTATATAAATTTATTTTCAAGCGTCCAAATCTACTGCTCCCACGCTGCAAAAAACAGAACTCTGTTCTTCCCTGGGATAATGGATGATCATCTGCCACATTCCACATGATGGAAGGTGTGGCAGGGTCACACAATTCTTGTGAATCTTAAGAAAGATCCCATATTTCCATCATTTGGAAACTTGAGTTATGCCAATAATACCCTGTGCAGGGCATTTCAGTTGTCTAATCTATAGCTGTGTTGGTTTTCTCATAAAAAAATACCACTTAAAATAATTTGGCTAGGTATTTTCTACTCCATTCTCAGACACGCTCCTACATTTGTGACTTTCTTCCAGATGCTGTCCTATATCTGCCTCAATTTTGTAGTTCATTCCTTCTTCATATACGGAATGGCTAACCTGCACCTCTTTGCTGCCACTGTGTTCTTCCACGTCTCAGACTTCTGACCGTTGTGCTGTGCATGAGCTCTTTGTCAATAAAGCTCCTGGTGAGGATGCTTTTTGAGGAGTGGCTTGATTTCTGGATGTATCTGTAGATGCATCAAAACAAGGCCTTATTTTCACATCATGTTAAATGCCAGGGTCTTTTTAAATTTAAATTGGACCACGCAAAAGTGGTTTAAGTTGGCCACGCCGTATCACCAGCCTCTGCCAGGGGTTTTGCTGTGTGAGATCTTAGTGCTTCCATAGCTCTGAGGACTCCGTCTCTGTCTCCTCTGCTCCTGTGTCATATTGGAACTTTCTCAGGGAAATGAGGAGCCAGGTACTACGTGTGATCCAGGCATTTCAACAGGATATCCATACAGCAGTGTTGTTTGGTACTAAGCATACCGGAGAAACCTTTCCCCTTTTTCCCCTCTGTTTTGAGAATGAAAGCACATTTAGGGCCTAAAACTAGATGTTGAGTCCATAAAGCATAAGCACTACCCATACTGATGTTTTATGTTGTCGAAGCCATCCTCCTATTCTCCACATACAATGTTTCATAAAACCCACTGAGATGCAGCCCCAGAAGTCTCCCATGCTCTTCTGATTCCTTCTGTCTTGATTTCTAAAGCCACTTGGCTCTGCCTCCTCCTATTCATCAAGCACTGTAGTGCTCTGTCATGAGAGATCTCCTATAATTTATAGTGTTAATGACTCCAGGTGGTGCTACCTGGAATATAAAAGCAATCTAATTAGGCCACCTTCTGGCTGAATCTGATTTAGACTTTGACTCAGGAAAGCCAGGGAAGATGCGTGAGTGTGTGTACGTCATAGCGACTGTTGTAAAGAGCAGACATTGCTGAACAGAGTTTTTAAAGTTCTACTGCCTTCTTTCTCCTTTGTTTTTGTTGTTTCCCTGTTGTACTTGGATGATCGATAGAAAACCTTCGTGTAATGTGATATAACACTTAGGGCAAGCTGGATGATTCTAAGTGGCTCTTGCCTCGCTTCTGTATCCTACAGATGTTGCTACATGAGATTTGGTTCCTCCTGATCCTGTAATTTTATTTTAATGGCTGGATACCATTGGAGCATGCAAGTCCCACATCCAGTAGTGTCCTTTTACATTCAGGAACATCTGTTAGCTGAGCACTGTTGTACAGTCTGAAGTCTAAATGAGCAGATCTATGTTTGAACACCAGCATTTTATACCAACCTGGCAGACAGCACTCTCAGGAGAAACAAAGTCTAATATGTCTTTTCTCAGTTGGTAGAGCTCTTTTCTTTCCTCTGTCCTTCATGTTTCTCTTTATTTCATCCACTATTTTGGGGTATATGAAGTTGGAGAGCCTTTTCCAAGGGCTTAATGCAGCCTGGTGACCAATTGTGTAATTCAAATAATGGTGCTTTGCAGTTCCCTTGAAGTGCAGGATAGAACGGGCACCACTCAGAGTAATATTTTGGGCTGTCACTATTTGATCGAAGAACTTGGAGTGGATCTGCCAGTGTTAATGGTTTTAGAACGGATGACTCCTTTGCTTTAGAAGGGGTTTCCAGTAACCGAGGGCAACATGTAACATCTTGGAAATGTCTGTATCTACAGAGTGGTGAACTCTCCATGGTAGTGCACTGCAGGCACCCTCCAGGGAAGAAACAGATTACAGAGCTCATTGGCACATCTCTCCTTTTCCTCTTCTGTGTGCTCCTTCCAGCCTGGTCTCGTTCCTGCAGACTTGCATAGCTTTCCATAGCACTCAGCTTGGGGAACAAGCCTGAACTCAAACCCAGCTAGCAAAGACAGTTTACTCATAGCCATAGGCTGTAAGGAGTAAGTTGTAAAGATGCCCGAGTTCTTTGGGGTTGGAACCACAGTTCTTTTGTGTCAGCTGAGTACATTCTATACCTTAAGTGCTGCATAATAAGTGGTCTTTATAAAACAGCGTATTGTATGTCCTGTTAATGCCTGCAGATTAAAACAGCTGCCAGGCAGAAAAACTGTTGCATGCAGAAAAATCAGACGGACACTCAAATTTGGATCTTAAATTAATTCTCTAATAGGGAGCTGCAAATCTTAAGGCAACTTCAAACAAAGAATGTTACAGTTCTGAAAACTAAATTCACAGCAACTGTTCTCGACCTGTGTTTAGCTTTGAGGGCAACTGCTTTTATTCTAGACTTGAAGAAAACTTGCCTGGCTTTCCAGTTATGCTGGTCTAATAAAAGTCATTGCTGCTCCTTAAAATCACTTCCTTGCACAGTGTGTAGTTAGGTCAGAACAAAGCCACTGCCATGTGTGTTTGGAACACAGCCATTTAACACTTGGGTCTTTGTATTCAGAGTGTCTCGCTGCAAAACACCAACAGCTACAGCTTTCAAAGGAAGTTAGCAAGTACTGAGGAAGGATCATTTGTTTCTGATAAACCAGCCAGCTGCCCACTTATTTGTCAAGTAAATCACCACATTCAGTTACCAGATTTCAGGCCTGTTTAGGGTGGAGAGAATAATTGGACTTACTAACTTTATTATTTAAACCATTATTTATTGTAAATTGAACCAACTACATTTTAGGTTCCAAACAGAAGTATATGCTCACTGGAGCTAATTCTGAAAGCCATATGTGAAATTGGTACAAAGATTCAACAAATTTAACTTCTCTGCCACCCTGCTCAGAATCCTGTTTTAATTATCACCTGCTCTCTGTATTGAAAAAACCATGTTGCTTCTCACAGGGCAATAGGTAGGTACATTTGGCAAACAAAACACACTGTGAGCTCTAGAAAGTATAAACAGAATAAGAAGAGTGGGATTCTCCAGAAGAACATGCCTTATTGCAAAATTTCATTTCCATTGCTGTCACCTAAGAACTTTTAAACAGAGCCTTATGTATGTTACCACTGCACACTGTTTTGCCTCTGACTCTCAGTGTCATTTAGTCCATAAACAGTTCCCAAAGTATCAATATTCAGTGTTTCTTCCCTGCTTCTCAACAGATTAAATCAGTCTGCTCCTAGCCGCCTTTCAGAGACACGTTGTTTCATCCATGGCTATTGTACATTTCCCAGATAACATTTTAATGTAGTCCCACCAGTCACAACTTTCATAAACTTGATTTACTGCCTGGTTTATTGACCTCACTTTGCAAGGCTTTGCCTCCCTTCATAACAGCTGTGAACACATTGCCGTAACAGGAGTTTGCCTTCCATACACCAGCAATTTGCCCTTTCATCTTCCAAAATCTCCAGGGAAACCCTAGTGGTGTTAATCTTTAATTCCTGTGAACCTACCTCATACTGAAGACTCTCTGGACATCTTAATAAAAATGTAACTAAGGAAGCAATTTAGGGCAACTGAACAATGTTAACTAAACCACCAAAACTACAAAAGACATTTTCCAAGCAAATTGTTCATTGAGAGTATTATCTTTGGTCTACAAATGAGTAGGAATTTAAAATGGACATGAGAGTAGATCTGGGGACATTCGGGGTATGCATAGTGTCACCTTTGACTAGTTTGCTCATGCCAATCTAGATCTTCATATTCTCCCGTGGCAATAGGTTTCTATTCCACATGCCCATTAGAATAGTGATAGACAGATCTCTGCAACTGAGCAGCCACTCAAGAGCCAACTGGATCGATATATATATTTCTAGCCTCCCACTGGATATGTGGAGCCTACAGCATATGCAGGGATATAGAGAGCTGGCAGCTAGGGAATGAAGGGAAATGGGATTGCGAGGGGCAGGAGGAAATGACTAAGAAATGTAGCAGGGTGAGATCACACTAATACACAGGCTGAGAAGCAGAAGCACAGAAAGGCAAATAAAAAGTGTAGATGATGTGGGAAGAGAAGGAGAAGTCCATGGGATGTACAGAAGCAGAAGGCAGAGAAAATCTGTGGTTTAAATACCTTTTTTACATGAAAATCAGTTCTGCTTGTTGAAAGGTTTAGGCAGAGAAAACCGAGGCAAAGATGCAAAAATACACAGATAAAGGAAAAAAATATACTGGAAATAGTCACATGTGATGCCAACAGACAGTGTGATTAAGTAGTTCTGTATAAAAAGAAAGGTAAGAACTGGATATTCCCACCTTCAGTAGTGTCCCTGGCAAACGTCTTCCGTTCTGAAGGAAGGCCATGGTTTTGTCCTAGATAACTGAAATTATTGAAATAAGGAAAAAGACATTAGTATTCTGTGGGACTCAACAGGAAGAAGCTTGCAAAGAAAGGTTTAGTGCAGTGAAAGAGAGGCTGAATGGTTAGGGGCAGAGCAAGGGACAGACACGACCTAGGCAGTAGCCTCACTAACTGCAGTTTCCTGCCCTCTGCTCTCTCCATCCATCAGCACACTGAACAGCCCTTCAGCCCAAATTCCCAAACTTCTTTTCTGTTGCTTATCAGCATTTTGATAAGCTGGCTTGTTGGCACTCCTGAGCAAAGGAGTGTTGCCATGAAGTGCCTCTTTCTGTGCTACTAAAAGTTACAGCCTTCCTCTCCTGTGGAATTAGCAGATGAACTTTCAGAGGCCGATTATAAGAAATATCTTGGAAGCATGTGAGAGCCACTTCTCCTTATCCAAGCTCTTAGCTCAGCCCTGCTGTGGCGTGTCTCCTGGTTTGGTTTGCAGGGTAATACATTCTAGGATGATAATATTTGACTGGGTCATGGCAAGAGGTTTGTAGTTGAAAAAAAATATTAAATTATTAATTTAGGGTGGGAGGGAAAGCCATATAAGTTTGGATTATGCATATTTTATCATCAAGTTGTATAAGTGAGCTATTAAACTGTATACAATTCTTTCAAGTCTTTGTTTTATAGATTAGTTTTACAAAGCATTCTGTGTTCCTGCTC
>NW_010226006.1:42036-70733 GCF_000690775.1 Eurypyga helias
TCATCTCCACCTACTGCACCAAGTATTCTCCTGATTAATTCATGGAGTTGTATAATATTCAAAAGGAACCAAGGAGAAGAAATATGTTTTTAAGCCCTCTCCTAGCTTGGCCAAGCAAACATCTGTGTTCAAGTCAGGAAAGCATTTTTTTTGATTGTTTTCATTCAACACAGTGTGTATACTTCTTTCATTAGCAGCATGTCTGATCCTCTGTCTTTGCAAGGAACACACAGTAGTTCTGCAGCTACATTGGACATGCTGGTGACTCTCAGAGGTTATCATTATCAAGGCTGGTGCTAGAAACAGAGGAAGCATCAGGACAAAATCAACCTCACTTGAAGCTTCACTCACAATGAGGTGAAATCCCCAATCTCAGCTCTTTCCATGTGGGCGGCCACTGGCACTACTCAGCACTCCCAAGAACCAGCCAGGGCACTGCTCAGAGGCAAGTTCTGTAGGCTCTCCTGGATGCTACTACAGTCACCCACTGCCACACCACAGCTGAGGGGAAGGACAGGCACTCGGTGGGGAGATTTACAGCCTTCCCTGGGCAGGTGGGAGACAGAGCTCCCCGGGTGCTCATTGCTCTGGCCTGTTGGGCTTTTGCCTGAGAGTCCCTCCACATCAGAGCATGTTGGGTGGCTGTGGGGTAATGCCCAGGTGTAGAAAGTAGCTCTGAGACTTCCATAACGGGGTAGCAGAAACAGAAAAGTTCCCCAGGAGCAAGGACAGCTGTTTAGCAGTCACCAAACATAACACCATCTCAAACAGGTACTGTCTTACCTGTGGATGTCTTCCAGGGCCCAGAGCAAGTGATGCTCTGTGCGTAACACACTCTTTTCACTTTCACAAAACAGATCTCACAGGCTGAGCCTGGCTGGCCATAGCCATGCAACAGAGCCAGAACAGTAATCCTAGTATTTCTGACCAACCCACTGAAGGGAAGTACCAGCAGAAATGAGGGGAAAGCCCAGTCTCATGAGGCTTTGCAGGCTCCAAATTGCTGGCTGGCTCACAAAAAGCTGAGTATTGTGCTCAGTGAAACAAACACTTGTTGGAATTTCATTGCTTATTAGTTGACAGCTCTTGGAAAACCTCTGTCTGAAGAAGAAGATGGAAAAACTGTCCTCAAAACAGGTTTTTGTGTGTACCTCATTATGTATGTCTCTTTTTCTGATAGGCAGCATGGGTAATGCAGCAGCAGGGTATTAGGGTGAGGAGTGTTGCTTTGGGAAGTATCTGGGAAACAAGGTTTTGATGTCTGTCTATTATCTATAGTCTGGCAGGAGTGAAGGGGAGACAAGGAAAGGTCGGTTCAAGGTGCTAGCTGTTGTGCTCTCCCCCACACTTTGATTTCTGTAATAAACGAGGCATCTCTCCTCTTGCACTGATGATGAGCTAGACTTACTGAATGTTTTCAGAGCTCAGTATGAAGCAGATGTCATTCTGCTAAATGAAGTAAGAATTTAAAAAGAAATTGCATGATGGTATTATTGGTATTGTTACCCTTCCCCCCTCCCACCTCCCCACCCCCTGAGGCTCCAGGTGCTCAATTCCCACTGGAGTGTGAAATACTCTATTCCTTCAGAAAAATCTGACAACCCATCATTTTTGGCAATGTCCCTTTAACTCAGGTGTCAGCCGGAGGGGTTCTTGCCACTTTCTTCTGTTGTTCTCTTAAAATCCCACTAGATACCATAGCAACAGCTGGATCACATGCTCCTCTGTGATCCAGAGGATGTGTGCTCCCTATAAGCAGATGTGAACAATGCTGGCTAATAGAGTCTCAGCAAGTGTTGGACAGGAAAAGGATTGAATGTAGCCTTTACATTTTTTTGGAATAACTCCCAGGAAAGGCTTTCTGTCATTTCTTATGACACAGGTAAATCCAGACCTGCAGGCGAAACAGATTTGGGTTACTTCCTCACTTAATGAAAAGACTGTCAGGTAGTTGACATTTTACAGCCATTTTCTCCCCATCCTGTGTAAGGTTTCTTGGAAGCCTGAGGCTGAAATATGTTTCCATATTCAAATGTATTTGCAGAGCTTGAAGGAATACTCTCTCTGCTATTGATGAGTTAATCCTGCTGTTAAATTGATTACACTATTTGGTATTTTTTGAAACTTCACCCCAAAGAAGGAATTCATAGGAATGACCTATGAATATGACTATTCATAGGTCAACTGAATGCTCTATATTCAATTGTGCTCTAATTATGCATGTGGCAAACATTTAAAGTAATGCAGGTCACTTTGGCCTAATAATTATGTCATTGTTTTTTAAATTACAGAATAAAGCTTTTCACGTCAGCTTTTCACAAGCAGTGGCTTAGAGGAAGTGTTCATAATCCTTTTCCTCAACTAATGTGAAAATCTACTTACAGCCTTATTTATGTTCATATTTAGGCAAGCAAAAAATAATAATTCTCTCTTTTAATCAATTTCTGCTTCCAAGTATCTTCCATAAATTCTTCCTATATAACACCAAACCATATGCAGCCTCAGCTGTGTCATACTCCCTAGATTCAAAACTGACTGGCAATGCACAGAATCTGCAGCTACATCAGACATTGTGTAATCAATCTGTACTTTAATTATGGGTTCTTACAAGGACAAATAAATCATACCTCCATGCAGCGTGATGGAAGGACTAAAACCCAAAACAGGGAAGGAGAATGTGAAATTTATTCCCTTATGCAACTAGGTGGAGGTTTAGTAAGAAATCAATGCTAACACTTCTGATGAAAATCCAGAGTAGATTCTGTGATTTGCAAAATCTAAAGTGTCTCTGAAATTGCAGGTGCCTGTGGAGTTCTTCGACTAATACTTGTTTATGGTGTCTGCACCAATTTAGATGCAAAAAAGGGATCTAATTGTTTTCCTTCTGCTTTACAGAGTCTCTTTTCATTACATACCATCAAGTTAGAAAATCAGGGAGGAAATCTTAAGTAGTGATGTGTGCTGCTGATTTTAGCTCTCTCTTCTTTCAGAAGACTAATGAATATACATGTGTGTTCCTCACAAAGGGTCTGCTCCTGCCAGCCCCTTGGTAGTGCTACAAGAAATTTTTGGTGATTGCTGGAAATGCTCACTGGCAAGGTCAGAGGAAGGGAAAGAGCCTCCAGTCAAGTGAAATGACAGCCCCTACTCCAAAGCCCGAGATGATCGCATAGCTGGCTGCCTGACAGGCACTTGCATGCCTGGATTCCATAAGTCTGGAGCAGGGTCAGAGCTGTGTAAAAAGGCACTGATGCTTAAACAGGGTGGGCGTGAGGGGCAGAGGGAACACAGGCTATGAATAGCACCATAATCTTTACTTGGTGGGGCAGACACAGGTTTGGATGGGACAGCATCTGGCATTGGCAGCGTCTGTGTCGGAGCCTCTCCTGCATAAGTCTCTGGGAGAATGGGGCATGAGGGGAAGGAAGGGCGCATCCTGGCAAGTAAAGAGGAGACACTGAAGACACAGAGTATCCTGACACTCCGAGCAGCTCAAGGGTGCTGCCAGTCTCCTCCTGGACTGCCCATCACTGCCATAGGCTGTTGTGTAGCTCCTCATGAGCCTGGAGGGTGGCCCACACTGGCTGGCCTCAGGACAAACCCTGCGGGCCAGGTGGGCCAAGGGTGCTTGTCCTGCTGCTGCCCTGTGTAGGGAGACATAAGTCTGTGGTCCCCAGGCGTGGTTCAGCATTTCTCAGGGGAGCAGCGGATGAGATTGAAACAATGGCAGTGCTCTATGAAAAACTAGAGCAGTTCAGGCTAGGAAGATGAGGTGTTCTGTACCAGCTGGAGTGACTGTTTGCCCCTGCCCAGATGGCTGGGAGGGACACATCTTCCCCTGCCAAACCACCCAGCTCCAGGAATGATAGAGGCAGAGGCCAGTAAATTGATATTGCACTTAAATGATTACAGCTCTTCACCTTCAGCCTCATTGCAGCTGACTTGAGGACAAGCAAGTCCAGAAATCTAGTTCTGTCTGTCTAAGGGTTGCTGAGCCACTGGGCTAGTTAAACCAGGCTAAATTAGAAATTAACAGGCATTGCCCTGGGGATTGTTTTATGAGCCATGAGTGAAGGAAATAGGCAAGTAATCGTCAGCAGCTCCTAGGAGGATGAGTTGCATGTAGATAGACCAATATAAAGTCAAGAATAACAGTTGTGTTTAAAAGTGGAAACAATTTACTCTATTGTTGAGTGCTTTATTTTGATGTTTTCTTTGTAGTCATTGTGCACAAGCATTTTTATTCAAAACTCCTGGGCAGACCATGTATGTTATGTTTGTGGAAGGACAAAATCATTCTTAAAGCATAACTATAATCGCAAAGAGATTGTTTCATCTCAGATATGTTTACTGACCTTTCACCACTAGAAAATGTTTTTTATTGCAGTCTGTGGAAAGAGAAATTCCAAAGAATTGTAATGTGTGCAATTAACAAAGGGTCAGCATTGCAGCTGGTATAAATCGGGGTAGCTACAATTTGGAGATATACTTACTTGCATCAACTGGCTGTCTGGCCCCAAGAATGTAAAATAAGATCTGCTCTGCAGAATGAGCCTACTGTTACCTAGGATCCCATGACTAGCTTTCGTATGGTGAGAAAATGCAGTTAATAGGATTTTGCTATTAGTGAATTTGATCTGATGCTGTGCTTTATTTTATTCCAGAGCAGCCTGGCAGATATTTAGCATCAACAAAGCAAAAACCCTAAGAGTATTTCTTACTTCTTGCAAACCTTTTCCTAAGCGTACCATGGCTCCTCAGGAAGCAGGAGCTCCAGGCGCGGGAGTCTGTGAGCTGCAGGGCTGCGGGCAGCACCGCAGGGTGGCCCCAGCAGCCTCACCCCGCAGAGGGTGCCATGGGGCTCAAGCTGCCAGTTCAGCTCTGGCACCTTCACCATGACACTCCTTACAAGTGTTGAAATGCAAACCAGAAAAACCGAGCTGCACCTCTTTATTTCTTGACGAGTACTTAAAATAGAAATACTCTGACCTATTTATTTTTAAGCTTCTCCTGTCTTGATATTCCAATGTAGAAAAAAGCTGCGTGTCACTCTTCACAACAGCCCTGTTCTCAAGGATTTAGGGCTGGATTCAGCCCAGCAGCCCTGTACTGGGGAATAGCCACCAAGCCACACTGAAAGCAGGGGTCATTTGACAATGGCTCAGAGCAACCCTTTTCAAGCCTTGAAGAGCACCAACAACTCAAATAATAGTCACTGCCTGCCTTGCTCTTTTCATACTCTCTCCTAGCTTGGCACTGCAATAATAAAAAGCCTCTTTAGAAGATAATGCACGCTCTGTGTCACTCACCCTTTGTGTAATTTACAGGAGCTAAGGACACTCACTAGTAAGGTCCAAGAATAACAGGCATTTCTGCTGCATTCGATGATACCTTGGCAAAGTCTTCTAACAGACCAGAAGAAAAAGTAAACAGTTTTTTAATGCAATCCCCAGGCCACATTGCCCACGTCTGGCTTAGAATGAAGCTGAGGCCAGTCTTGAAGAGGGCTTTGCCTGTACAGGGACTGGTGTCTCTGTGCCTCTGGGCAGCAGGGCTGAGAAGGGAAACCCTGCGGGGACAAATGCCTGAGCTGCAGGGAGGGCCAGTGCTCAGCTGGGCGACAGCCTGTCCCAGAAGCTCCCTTGATGCTGGCTGTGGGTGGGAATGGCTCTCTCCTCATGCAGCTGCCTGAGGACAGGGTACAGCATCCAGCAGAGCATCTCCCATGTTATTATACTGAGCCTCTGTTTTCACTCCCACCAGCTGCTACATCAGCTCACTTGCAGTGTTTTCCTCATTCTGCCGAAGCAAGGACAAGCATTTCCTGCCGCCTCCTCTCACTAATGGTGGAAAATGCACAGGCCAACACTGTAACACACATCATGACAAGATGGGAGCTTTTCTCCTGACTGAACTTCTTTACATCTGTCTCTGAGGTGTTTCATGGGAGGAAAGCTGCTTTTCCTGATACCTGGTCTGATAATGTGACAACCTGGACTGTCATCACAGGGCAGATGTTTTCTGCAGCAGCTGGACAAAATTAATGAGAACAGCAGAGGTATAAGCAATCATGCACTGTCTGTTCCTCAGCGACAGAGGCCTTAGGCTTTGGCTGCCCCAGCAGCAACACGAAAAAGTGCTGTGGTCTGAGGGTTCTATTACACTCACCTGAATTTAGCTTGCAGCACGGTTTGATCATTCAGTTCATTCAGAACACCCATCTTTGACCTTACATGCTTTTCAGTTAGTGCCTTCTGCTCTTCCTTGGTACTAGCATGTGTAAAACGGAGGCCTTCTGGAGGGGAAAACAGAGGTTATCAATCTGCTGTGCAGACTGTAGCAGCTGGACTCAGAGGGGCAGCTCCTTGACAGAGTGGATTTTGTTTTGCTCTTCATGGGTTACAGCTGTTCCTGAGCCAACTTTTCTCTCCTTCTCTTGTTTGCATAGCAGATTGCAGACTTTTCAGGCTACTTCAAACGGCAGTCTGGTTGAACATGAAATCCTTGCCACCAAGAGGTCTGTCATTTGGCAGATAAATAACATCATTGCTAAAGTATTAAATAATAAATCTTCCACCCTGTGTGTCTTATAGCTATCCCGAGTCTGTGGAGCTCACAGCTGTTTTTCAGGAGGGACACATTTATGTAGAAAACTAATGTCATGTAAATCTCTTTCCCATATATGCTGCCTCCTCCTGCATCGAATATTGGCCTCAGGAAGAACTGTCATAATATCCAAAACGTTTTAGCATTTATTGAAGAGACTATCTGCTCTGAAGCCACTCCTCCATTGAGTATCTCTGAACTGGGGAAGGAATAAAAACTAATTCAGAGATAGAATTACAATCAGTAACAGATTCATACTGATCAGGTTCAGAAATATTCATACTGAAAGTCTGCAGTCCATTCCTCTCTCTATGAAACTCCTGTTAGTTGTATTGACAGAAGTATTTCTCTATCTGTTTGGGATCTTCAAAGAAGAGGTCCTTATAATTCTGCCAGACTCCCATCTCACTCATTTGAATATTGCCCCCCTGTCTTGGGAAGAAGCATAGGTCTGACATTACTGTAGGGACTTATTCCTAACTCACAGAGAATTTTCATTACACGTAAAAGAGATGCTGCTCTGAGTTTACACTCAGGTTTCAGAACAGTAAGTGCTAAGAGGAGCAAGTTCATGACAGAACACAGCTCTAGCAAACAATGGGGAGGTTACTGAGCCACATAAGGGTATAAACACAGAGGGAAGCTACCTTATTCCGGTGGTTACCTTCAGCCTGGATGTGGCCCTGGATGGTATCACCTTGGCTTAGAGGGGCTGCCCCTCCATGCTTCTGTAAAAGCAGAGCGGTGAAGGACTGGATCTGCCTCCTACTGCTTGTACAGAGCCCAGCTTCTCAAACAAGGGGCTGCCACTACTGTAGCAGAGCTCCTGAGCAAAAGGCCAATATATACCAGACTAAGACCTTTGACGCAAGCTTCATTTCATTTTCATGAAAGGGTCAAACAATTGATCTGTTATCTTGCAAGCCATCACCATAGGCAACCTATTTTCCAGTATCAGCACATTCCAAGAATGGCACAAACCTGCAGCTGGCTCACCAGCACTGCCAAACCAGAAACTATGCCCCACCTTAAATCCACCGCAAATTAGTCTGCATCTGAGACCGAACAGTATACCCTGTTTCAAACACCAAAGCAAGAGATCGGCTCCGCCCTCCAGAAACAATTCAGTCCGGTATGACCTGCCCACTGAAAAGCAGCCCTTAGCATCAGCATGCTGATTTAAACACGGCAAGGCAAAGGAGCTGGCAACTAAAACTAAGATGCATAGGGCACAGAAGAGTTCTGTTCAGCTTTCTGCTTCATATCGCACCAAATAAGGGGGGGGGGGGAAGGTGACATGCCTTTTGTCTTTTTTTTTTCTAAACATAGCATTACATAGAAAAAACTAATCCCTTTCGTTTAGCAAATCCATTTTGTTTCTTGGAGGGTTAAATCCTGCTTGCCTCAAACAAATGAGTAATCCAATTGGTTTCAATGCGACAACTCCCAAAAGGCAAACAGGATTTGACTCCCTCCAGAATGTAGTACACAGATTTTGTGAATGAGCTATTTGAAACGCTGGATACTTTGTGTGCTGGTTTGGTGCTGCCCTATAAACCCATGATGACTCTGTTAGCCAGTTTTTTCTTGTGCTAAAGGTTTAAATGCCTTCCTATGGCTCTAAATTTAAACCAGGGCCTCTCATTACAAACATAAATTTGGCCATGTTGGTTTTGTAATATGGTGAGAAGAGGAAGGAGAAGGAGGCACTTTCTCTGAAAGCAGTAGTTAGGGCCAATCTACTTTTACTGGATGTTTTAATATCTTGAGAACTACATAGTCTCCCAGGACTCTTGCACAACTGTAAGCTGTCTAATATGATACAGCGAGAGTGAGCCACATCCTATAAACTTTCCCAGATTGCTGGCACCAGGGGCTTTCTCATCTCCTAACTGACTGAATTTCTATGTTCTTACTAAGCTCTAACGCAAGAAAGCAAACATTTGAGCTTGCAGTTTGTCTCACATTTGCTACTGACAGTGCAGGCTGTATTCAGAGTATCTTGAATTTCTTTTCTTGACACCTCTGGTTACTTCACAAAAGACAACTAATTAGGCACCACCCAGCACCCACCTACAACACTTGAACCACTACAGGAGGCAGCTCCCTTGACAAAAATGTGCACACTGGCAGGAAACCAGATCAAGAAGGTAGTCAAAAGTCCGTAAGGATGAAACCCATCCACGGAAAATAGCTTCAGTGATCTAAATTTGAGAGCTGAAAGAATGTGGGAAATAACCCACTGGCTGTTTGAAAATAGTCAGATGTATAGAGGCACTGAGTCCAAACAGCAAGAAAGAGGATAGAAAATTGCAACAAATAATGTGCCAAACACGGTGTATATTGATTTAACTATGCCCAAAGGCAGGCAGTGCCATCAGACCGAACTTCCATGTTTCTAGGTCCTCTATACATGCCCTGATTGCTCAAATTGCAGTGTCCCCCTGTCCCATATCCTCTAACAGGTAGCAAGGCTTAGGCAACTTGCATTTTTTGAAGAATATTTGCATCCTCTTTATTTTTTTGTGACAGTAAAGCCTACAGAAGGAGAGGGGGAGTGCAGAAAGTTGTTATATAAGCAGTGAGGATAGGGAGTTCTGATTAGGCCTTCACTCTGGGCTACAAAATAAATAATTGAAGAAATGAAGATGCAGGTGCTTACACCAGGACTGAATATGGCTCAAGGTTTTGTTTCCTGGGTGCTTCTTCGCTGATAATACAGATAGTGTCATGGGACTCATCTGTGCTATGGTAATCGAGGTATATACACCACCACATCCAGTATGTCTCAGGGTGAAGGAGTGTATTGGAAACTGGCCTAGTAATTTTTAACATGTGCTGCTCATTACTAAATTCAAGCATCATGTTTTAAGGAAAAGTCTTTGTATTCAGAATGGGCCTCAAAGCAAAATGCTGGATGTGAATATGCCTGCTGCACCAAGTTTAATTTAATATCACTTTGGAGCAAAGGACTGTATTCCAGTGCTCCACCCAGACCGTGAGGGTGGCAGCAGCTCCAGCCGTCTGGCAGGAGAAGGGCACTGTGGCCAGTCTTGTGTCCTGCCCTTGGCAGAATAAAGTGCTGGAAATTTAGGACAAGTTTGTAGGCTGTGCCATTCTCCCCAGAGACTACCACAGGCAGGACCATGTAATCCATGATTATTTGAAGAAGAAAACTGTAGCACACCTTCTTAAATTACTTACAGGAACTTTGATTTCAGTAGTATTATCATTGGAAAAGAAGGTAGAAGTCACCCATGAGCTAATTTGCTCTTTTGCCCAGCTAAGATGAGATAGTTCCCTGGAGTTATTTTCCTAAGATTTTTTTTTTCTCCAGTCTAGTCAAATGCCCTAATTAATAGATCTCAGTAGAAAAAACCCACAAAATTAAACTAATCCAAAGCTCATGGTATGATCTGAAGGGCTTTCTGGTTCCACTGTGTGCAATTTGCTTCCCAAGAGCATGTTGGAAGCCCGGAGAGCTTAGCTCCTGCAGGGGCTGTGCCAGCACAGAGGTGGGTGGTGGGAAGATGAAGCTCTACAGAGCTGTACGAACCTCGTCAGTGTGAGTCTCCCAGATTCGGGGGGGGTTCTGTGTCACATGGAGGGCATTTCCAAGCCCCCTTCTGGGACATTACTGCCTCAAATCTTATTCATTTGAACTAGGTATTCCTAATCCCCTAGTTAGCCCTGCAAATCTTTTTCTTTAATCTTATAAAAACATTTAAAATCTTCACCTTAAAGGTCCCAAAGACAAAACAGTGCTCAGCCTCCCTCTACTGAAATACCATTGATGTAAAGTGGAGTGAGATACCGGGCTGAAGGAGATTTACAGGGGCAGGAATGAGGCAGATGTTTTACAGTTACAGCCCAGCCCGTTTTAAGTTAAAGACTTTTGCTCTCAGAACTTGCAGTGCCATGTAGGAAGAGTGACACAGGGATGTAACCATGAACCCAGCCACTCAGCCAACCGGCTGCACTTACACAAGTTTCAGTGCAGTAAAAAAGTACTGATTTCATTTCTGTGAAAAACAGAGGCAAATGTTTCAGTAAAAACTTCCCTCTTTTCAACAAATCCAAGTCTGGAAGTGTGGGATTTTTCCAAAGTCAACTGCCAGCAAGTGCCATAAACACCTACAAGAACAAACACATTTAGAGGAACAAAAAACAAGCTTTTCGCTGGAAGATACCACAAGTCCAGCAGAGACGTCTGAGCATACTGGATGGCCAGTGCTGCTGCTGGATTCATAATCCTTTCCAGATAACTCTTTGAAGAAAGAAAGCTTAACCCCATTTGACCTGTGCTTACTCAGGGTCTCTCTTCCACTTCAGCAGCTCGAGCCACATACAAAGGACATTGTTTTTCCAACGGTTTTGATGGATTTTCAGGGACATAAATGTGATTCTGAGGGAGGGCTGGTGTGGTTTGTGCCTCTGGAAGTTGTTGTTAACCCTAGCTGCAGCTGCAGAAGTCCGTTGTGCCGAAATAATGAAATGCAGCCCTGATTTCCTTTCTTCTGGGTCAGGTCTTGAGAGCAAGTGAGGTTCTCAGCTCTGGGAGCAGCTGGGGTCACTGGCTCCCAGGGAATTAGGCTCTCTATCTCCTATGGAAAGTCTTCTGTCTGTTGTGGCTGTTGCTTTGATTTTCTAGTGATGTTTATTTTTATACATGTCTGTAAAAACAAACACAGTTTACCCTACTGCCACAGAGATCCCTTGCGATCGCTTGTCAACAATGTCAAGCCAATGTTACACTCAAGCCCAGGAATGACTCATTTTTTACAACTGTGGTCTTCTGAGAACATTACAAAGGCTACAGCGGAAACGGTTTAATTCAGAAGTATTTCCTGCATCGGCAACCGTGGCTTGCTTTTCCTGGATCTCCATTTCCTTTGCTTTTCCACTGGTTTGGATGTTCTATATTTAGCCGTTCACAGAAACACACGTGGAGAACTGAACTAAGTGCTTGTACAAAAGGTTTTCCCCTGAATTTATGCCTTCGTAGTAGAACCCCCTGTAATTTGACTGTCTCGTTACTCCCACTCGTCCCTGCTGAATACAGCTGTATAAGATTTTAGCAGCACACACTGCATTTTTAATTCACTATGTGCCTCTCCCTCAAACGAGAAGCAGATGACATCTGCCAGGGTGACTCAGCATGCGAAGAACTGCATTCACAGCCCAGCAGCCTATTCTAAATAACCTGACCCATTTACTTCAAAAGTCAGTCAAATCTAAATGCCAGCTAGTAGATTAAGGTGTGAGTGGGTGGGGACTGGAATGAGCCTAGGAGAGGTGAGGGAGGGGACAGACGGTGTCCCTGGACTATCTAGGCAAGCACCAGAATAGCGAGCCATGCGGGGTGCTTGGCCCCTACCCTGCCGTCCTGGGCAGGGTGCGTGCTGATTTGTAGCCCACCCCAACAAAAATACCAGGTGAAGGTATTGCTGCAGTTGAAGGGGGAGAGAGAGATATGCAGGGGCAGACCGGGGGAGCCTGTATGAACCTGCCTTCTGCTGCAGGAAGCGTAGAAGTTAAATGACTGGTTTCACAGGTGGCTCAGGCAGCATGGCCTGCGGGCAGTAGAAGCACTCAGGAAGCAGTATCTTGCCTTATCTCCAGCAGTATTTTGGGTGGGAGAGGAGAGGGCACTCTCCTGCACAGCCTTTGGCATATGAACAAAAGACATTAGGTAGCCAGCAGTTGATCCACTGAAAAAGTGGATTCCCTGCCTTTGTAACAACGGATTTTCATTTCCAGGTAGACAAGATTTTTGAAGGAATATGAGATTAACAGTCTAACGCTTCCCGGTTTTCCTGATCAAGTGTAATTTTCCAACCATGCTTATCAGTCTCTGGTTTTTCATAGGAATGTAATCTTTTTACAAGGCTGAGCCTCAAAAGGGCCTTCCTGTGTGTGTGAATATATCATTGATTTTATTATCTTCACTGGAAGTTGCTGATTATTTACAAGCCTACTATAGGGGAGCTGGGCTTACTGCTGCTTTCTTCATGTCTGTGACACCACTGTCAAATGCATGTCCTTTTCTTTTAGAGAAGAAGGAACTTTCCATGCATCTCTAAGCCAAGCCCCTCCATGCAAAAAGGTTTCCTTATTCAGAGATGAGGAAACTAAATCAAGAAATGATTCAGTGTTTTTCTTGAGTTCACACACTGATCTGGAACCTATTTCATGTCTCTGATGGAAGGAAGCAGGTTTGGTGGCTGAGTCTACTGGCAGGAGTCTTTAGGTTTGAGTCTTTACTCTTGCTGTGACCTAGAAGTTATGTTACAGCTATTTGCTTCCAGGTGCCCATCTTTTTGTGTAAAGGGATCAGGATGAGTTGTGATTTTAGTGATGGTGTTTGGAAGAATTAATGGCTGAGGTGAAATGTCCAGCAGCTCCCAGAGGAGTCAAAACAAAGCATTTGCTGGTTCTGTTCTTCAGTCAAAAGGCTCTTTTCTCCTCTAGTAATGTGCCTCTAGTTTCAGGGGTCTCTTTTTTTTTTAGGAGCAAAAGGTTCTAGATTACTTTCCCCTGAGATCATTTGCGGAGCTCTCTGTGGGTCCTGGTGGCTTCAGCTGTACCGCCTTGCAATGTGCGAGTGAGAAGACGCGGAGGCAGCTGGCATTCATTCCAGAAATACATGGGCACTGGACTTTGCCAGGGCCACGCCTGGGAATGTCTCAGCTCTTCCGCTGCAGGGATGCAGAAACACAGACTGTTTCTTCCTCATAGTTGGTTAGTTCAATCTGGCAAACTCACCTAACTTTCTTCTTGGAAAACAGTTTTGCTCTTTAAAGGTCCTTACCCTTCAAAGGTGTCTGAGCCTTTGTGCAGACTCAGCTGGAGAATGCTCTGGAAAAGGTGGACTGCTGGCCATGATGTACGTGACAAAAAGTCAGCCACAAAGAGGGTTTTAATTTCCAAATGCCACATCACATGCATTACGAAATGATATAAAAAGCTACAGCTGCTCTGCTAGTATTTCTCTACATGCCTTAAAATGAAACACTGTATAAACTTGCTATCTTAGACACCCTTTATCATGCTCTCCTAACAGCCTCAAGCTGGTTTTATTATCATAACAATAAACGAAGTGTCCATCTTGCTGTCTCATCCACAAAGACATCCTTGATGAACACTAGCACCCTCTCTGAAGTCGACTAAGCCACTTGCATGCATAAACATGTTTGCAGTGAAATTTGAAGGGTCAGCCGCAGCTTGCGTTTTGTTTGATTATATTTCATAGACATATGCATTCAGCCATTTCCCGGTCCTTATCTAGAAAGCATCCACCTCTAGTTACATGGGGAGGGGTGAAGAGAAGAGCAAACTACAACACGCAGGCGCTTCAAAGGCAGGGAACAATGATATCTGCAGAGAAACACACACAGCCTGCTGCCCATAAGGAGGTGGATGAAAAGACTAAAGCAGTATAGGGGGAAAAAATAGCACAGAGAAGGCCAGCTGTGTCTTGAGGCACAGCTTCAGCTGTCATGTCTACTGCAGCATAGAAGAAACACCTTATTTTCATTAGTCATGCTGAGGATGAAGTGAAGCTGAGCTGCCAGGCAGTGCCTTTAGATCCCGAGTGCACTCTCCAAACATAAGAAGTAACGAATGCACTACGCAGTTCGACTGGACTGGTGCAGCCCTTCAGAGTGTGCTGTGTGAGTATGCTGTCCTTTCATTGCCTGCTCCCGTGCAGCTCCGATGTCTGACTGAGCCTGTGCCGGAAGGGACGGGAAGGGAGGTTAGCTACCGCCCAGCCCTTCCACCAGCACATAGCGATGACTGAAGACAAGAAGTGTGTCAGAGCTCCAAGCTGCCCGTCGGTTCATTGAAACTTGAGGCCTTTAAGGAAGAGCAGAGTGAAAATACAAACTGCATTAATTCAGCAGTATATCCCAAAACCACTTTGAACGTGAGCTGTAAGCAATCGATACTTAACGTCACAGTGAGTGCTTCTTAGTTTCAGAAATACTGTCTTAAAGGTACAAAGCCCTCAAAGGATTAAACAGAATCTTTGCCTGTCCTGCTAAGATAAATGAGGGATGTTTGTACTGGATTGATCCTGTTTGTTACTCTCAGGCTGTAGCACATAAGACAGTGCACTGTTGTATTATACTTCAAAAAGAGTCTTTTCGATGACCAGACCAGGAATAATTCTCATTTGAAATTAACAACCCCATCACGAATTTAAGATGAAAATAAAGTGAGTCAGTCCACAGATTCCTTTTTCTTCAAATAGCAAATTCTTTTATTTATGTCTGCAGTTCTCACACGTAGTCGATCTGCTGGGGAATAAACTGCACAGCAGCACTAGAGAGCCAGTCGTTAGGCACATATGAACTGATCACATTAACGCATAATTAGCACATAATTTTCTGGAGATCCCATATGGCTCCAGTCATATCATTACTAAAAGCAGCACATATCATATTATCCACCAAGAGCAGGTCAAGCCCTAACCTTTCTCTAGCGTACATGTTCTGATAATAATAGATATTGGTTTTGGCTAGAAATAGATTTGTGGTGTAATTTATGACCCAGCTTATTCTTTTTTCTTACGAGTGAATGTTCTCTTTGATGATCTCGGTGGTGGTGTCTGTTATCTTGCTGCTGTGGCCGACAATAACATAACAAAGCCGACTATATCGCCAGCTCAGTCTTACAACTGAGTAAGAGTCTGGCATCCTACCAGCTCAAATAGTGGTGCACTGGCTGCAGGGCCCAGGAAGAAAATGCAAATATTTCAGCTGTGCAGACGGCTATGCAAATAGCAAAGCAGACAAGGCAGCCTCATGTGGGGAGACAAAAGAGATGTGTGATGGCCTCCTTCCTTCAAGTTAAACAAGTAAAATCTTAGCCCGGCTCATTGTCACAAGTTCCCCTTCTCTGTGAATGTGAACAAAGGGCAATGTGTTGTATCTGCAGCTTGGCAGCATGACAAGAGCCCCAAGAGGATGTTCTTCGGTCAGGTCTCACTGTGCCCTGTCTGCGTGCAGTCAAGGTGCCTGGGGCTGGCTGAGCACACAGGCAGCAAATGCCAATTCGAGCTGCCACATTTTCTGCCATTCTGTCTCTGCTTCTCCACCAGCATCTTCGTGTTGCCATTCCATGTGTTTGCTCCATCTCCCTGTGGTGCCCTGCTTTTCTCACACTCTCATTTTTTCCTGAGGGAGTGCAGAAGTTTGGCAGGAAAAGTGGAAGCTGCCCCTCTCTGCTGAATGCCCAACATCTTGGTCATTCTCCCTTTGCAGCATGGTAGGCTTGGCTGTTGGGGCGTGGTATGAGATGTCCCTGTCCATTTCCATCTATCAAGTCTGGCACAATGAGCAGCCTCAGCTGAGATATTTTTGGCGGGCAGTGTCCCAACATGCCATGCATTGTGCAATGTACTTGGCTTTGCTTCTTACCACAGAAATTAACAAAATCCATACCCTGCTTCTTGCCTGTCAGGAAGCTACACTCGGCATTAATCTCTCATTCGGGAGACAGGCGATGTGAGAGAGATGATTAATCCTAGCCACAGATAACACTTCCTGTCTTTAAATAGTTTCAGTAGATAAATAACTTCTATAATGAAACACTATCCCACACTGGGGTTTTGGTCTAAGCCAGGAACTTTTGAGTTTTAATTCTGGCTTTCAGACAAAATTGCTTTGTGGATAAAAGTAAGTAGAAGCCTGATTTTTTTCTTCATAGGGAAGGTACACCCTCAGCTTTTTTTCACATTACTCAGGAGTTCCAGCTCTTCAGCACCTGCAAATGCAACTCTGCTTTCCTGGCCACTTCTTTTGCTATAAGATGATCATAGAGTTTTCCCTGCAGATGTATTGAAAACATAAATTACTCAATGTCAGAAAGATTTCTGAAGATGCAGGTCGTGGCTTGAGGCAGATTACAGTCACGCACACTGCTCAGATCTTGCTCTAGGGAGCCTGCATTGTCATCATGGTCCCCACCAGTACTCAGTCTTTACCTGGAAAATGTACCCAACAGACCTCATTCTTGAATCTAGGTCACACATACATTCAGTACTGCTCACAAGTAAGGTCTGGTCCAAACCCCGTTAAAATCAGCAAGAGCCTTTCCTAATTAAAGTGGGTTGAAGTCAGAGCTTTGCAGGATGCATTCATCCCAGCCTTCCCCACTTGTGGATAGCACAGTGGTGATCTAGCACACAGCTGCCTTCAGAGAGCATGTTTACACAACTGGGGAAGTCTTGGCCTCTAGAAGATAAAGGACTTTATACCATGGGCACTGTCTGTCCAAATGGTATTTAAAAAATAACACTCAGACTCCTGAAATCTCTCTGCAGTACTTTCCATTTAAATCCTTTTTCAAACCACACAGGAATAGAGCATGAATTGTAGTGATTTTCTTCGATTCCCTTCCACCAGAAAAAACAGGGAGAGGGGCCTGTGACCAACAGGTCTTGGGGCTGGGGGAAGTAAATGAGGGGAATCAGAAAATACTGTGTGCAGGGATCTCATGTTTCCCAGGGCATTTAAAAATAAGGAGTGGTGATGAGATAAATTCTTTGCAAAAGTTTGAATTTGTTCAAGGGACTTTTTGATTTTGTAGTATGCAAAATAAATGGACTGCATGCTGGAAGTTCACACTAAAGATAGCTGTGCAGATGCAGGAGCATCACTGAGCCCCCCAGAATCACTGTGACTGGAATTATAGCTTTCAACTAGCTACAGAGAACAATCTCCACATCCCTGTGCCTGCACTGATGCTGCTGCTGCTAGGCCCTGAACTAGCTACACAGCACTGCAGAGGCTTGCCCCTGATTTTGCTGGTACTCGCAATACCTTAACACAGGCCAAAGTGTCAAGCCAAGATTGGGATTCTGCATTCATCAAGGCTGGCAGCCATGAGCCAAGCTGTGTATGATGCTCTGATTAATGTTTGAAGTAATAAGCCATTATTCTTCCACAATGGTGAGAGAATGGACTCTGACACATGGTGGTGACTGGCAAAGTAGTGCCGTGGCTACTAGCACTCTCTTTTAACACACCATGTGACAAATAGAAAAATGAAGCTGGGTTTCACGCTGCCATATAATGATTCTTCCTGGTACAAATGCAGGCACACGGATCTCAAGGACTGGAGGGAAGTGGCTCTTGAACCTTTTTCAAAGCAAAGTGGAAACCAAGACCCAGCACCTCTCCCTCTGCCCCCTCAAGAGGAGCCAGTCAATACAGTAATGGTTAACCAGAAAAGCGGATTGGCTCACCTATTTAGCCTCTTTGGCCAAGCAATGAGAAGTAAATAAAGTTTCTCTTTCATGAATTAGAAGCAGGGAAACTCTTTTACTTGTGTTTACTTTTAGATAGGCATTACTAGGAAAGGACTTGGGCAGTGTGATTGAATTCAGTACTGCCTGTGAGAGATGCTTTCCCTGAAACCCTCAGCCTTCCCCAGCTTGAAGTCCAGACACCTGATCAGCAGAGCACTGAGACTGCAGGCACCCAGCTCTTCTCAGAGGGCAATGGTACCTCTGCCCAGGATGGAAGCCACTCAGCTACTTTTTCTGCTATAATTCAAAACCAAATGGACCAAACAGCAAAATCCTTATTTTGATAATAGTTGCATCCAAACATGTTTTTGCTTGTGAAAATGCTGACTGCTAGGGCTCATATCCATGAAGAACATTGTTGTCAGAAAAGTTTCCAAGAAGAGTTCTCAAAACAAGTTCCTCTGCTCAAAACCTGGGCTACAGTGAAGGTACCTCAGTATATGGGTAATATTTTCAGAGGCAGGGGGAGGTCAGCATAAGAATAATTAATTTTAGTTAACTGTAACGTCTACCATTACATCAGACATCCTACTTCAAAATAGGCTTTAGATACTCTGACTTAATATTTTAACTCTAGGAGATGAAATTTAAGCTCTAAATGTCAATTTTAAAGTCCTAAATATAAGTGTCCTGATTTTCCAGGGTGTTAAGCATATGCAATGCCTGTTGATTTCAATGAGAAATGTGGGTGCCTGCCAACCATTTTGGAAAACCAGGCCATTTTACTTAGTAATTGACACATAGATTCCTAACTTCAAGCAGCCAGGTTTGAGACCTTTTCTGGCTTCATGCAGTACTCCTTCAGCTTTAGCAGAAAATCACTTTCATTAAGAAGTACCCTTGGCCTACTGCCTTTCAGCCCTATTTGCATGCTGTTGTAAGTATTCATTTAAGGCTGATTTTGCAGAAGCAGACAACACCACCACATCAATTTAAAATATTCCTTTTTATTTTTTTATGCAGAATAAATCATTTCATAAACATCCTAAAAAATGTTCCTTTCTGAGAGAGTGACCTCATTTTCATACAGCAATTACTGCTTAGACAGAAGGGAATTTGTGCTGCGGAACTGTTCTCTTTAGTACAGATGACACATTTCAGTGGGAAAGGCAAAGTTAAATACATAGCAAAGTTAAATACACACACTGGGTCCCAGCCATATTTGGGCTGTATCACAAACTAAATAACACTAGAAAATTAAAAATGAGCACTGCTTCTCAACACTAACCTAAATTTCTTGTGCTCATCCCACGTGATGCTTGGTCAGAAAGGAATAGGAATGCATGTAGCAGGAGACTACATGACAGGTCTATGCTGGACGGAATTTGCCAGCTGGAGGGACAACTAATACAAAGGAAAACATATATGCTTTAACCGATATAGCTTACACTAATGCAGTATTAGTTACTGTGACCAAAATACTTTCCTCTTAGGACAGTTTCAGTACAGTTTCACGTATGTTAGAGTTATAAATGCTGCCCAGATTTCCTTTTTCTGATTGATACTCATATAATGGCCCAGACTTTCAGTGGTCTTAGCCTTAATCTTAGACTTTCAGAGAGAATTAGCAGCATGTGTTGCTTGCATACATCTCCTTGCCATCTGTGGATTCTTTAGGTTCAAAGGAGGCAACAAATACATCAACACTTAGGGAACCATTTGGATCTAGAAATCTTAAAGGAGGAAGCATTTATGGAAGGTTGCAAGTAGTCTGAACCTTCACACTGGAGTGGATGTTGCAGACTAAGATGTCTCAACATGGGCTCAACAGAAACAGAAAATTAATTAGACATACCTTTGAGAGAGCAAGGGTAAGATGGTGAGGGGGCAGGTGTGGTTCAGGAAGATTTTGGAGACCTAAGAACGTGGCAGAGGGAGAATTTTTCTCTTTGAAGTCGTTTGAAAAAAGGAGGATATTTCTTTCCAAGGGATTGGTTGGAGCTTCAATGCATCTTACGCTGTCCTGCACACAACATTCTGACCAGCAGTAATTCAGGCTCTGGTTACATTCTCTCCTGGAAGAGAAGTTATGCTTGTTCCCTCAGTATGCCTTGGGATTCCTGTGAGTCCACACTGATGTGCTGAAAGTTGGATCTGCACAAGGGCAGTCAGATGAGCAGCGGGTAGGTAACAACAGGCCTACTATCAGCTGCTTAACATGAGGCACTACCAGGTTACTCACTGGAAGGGAAATCTGGAACTGCAGTGATGTGACCTTGGCATGCTGAGGGTCTGGTTGCAATTTGACACTTGTATTTAGTGGCAGGGTTTCTATTTAGCTAGCTAAAATTGTTTACTGTGGTGTAATAATAGCTCAGAACAGTTCATACTCCCAATTTTCTGACTTTCCAGACACAACCATAATGTTTTAAACACAGGTGTCGGGCCCAGTTGCATGTCTTTGACAGCGTACACAACAAACCCATGACATAGTCATAGTTGGATCCTAAGTAAACCCATACAATAAACACTCAAGCAAACAAAAGACAATATGTGGGGTGCTGCTGGAGCTGATTAAAACAAAAAGCAAAGTGAGCACCACTCATAAACTATTTAAAGGGACACAGCTGTAATCGTCAGCACTCCCCAGCCTGGCCCAGCTGCACAGACCCTACCCACCACCATTTCTCAGCTGTGGCAGAGGGGAGCTGCTCAGGAAGCAGCTGCTGCATTAAGAGCCTTGCCACATCCTCCTTCAGCTGCTAAGGGCCTGGCACTCCCCCCTGAGCCACTGCTCCCCAGGCCTAGCAAAGAAGCGGGCAGTACAGGACACCCGCCTGCGGCAGCAGCCCAGCTCAGAGCGCCGTGACCACACCAGCACCCCAGCACAGCCTGCCCCAGGGGGGCACCGGCTGCCACAGGTCAGGCCCCTGGCCTGGGGTGACTGGAGCACAGCGGCCACCTTGCATGTTCCCCAACACCTTTGTAAAGCAGCAGGGGTGAGTCCTTGGAAAGACCAGGCTTCTTTTGTATCATTTATTGTTTGTGTTGTAACAGAACACAGGCTCCTGGGCAAAAACTTTGTACTGGTGGAAGAAGATGGATGGGGCTATTTTTCTGCAACAGCTGAAGTAGCCCTGTGGGCACTGTCCCTCTCTGGCCAGGTAGCTCAGTAGCTGGGCACATGCAGCCTGGCCACTTTAACCAGACCAGCTGCCCACCGCGTCCAGCGTCATCAGGCGTACTGCTTACACACTGGCCATCAGATCTGTTGTACAGCTGATGCAGCCTGGACACGTGGGGTTTGCGGCGTGAGTCAGTATTGCCACCCCAGGCAGCAGCAGGGGTGTGGTAACCCAGATCCTGCCTCTGCTCCCTGTGCTCCTTTATGCCAGATATTCACACGTATGTAACAGGGAACCTACATCTTACTAAAGAGCTGACAATCAGTTTTGACACAGTACAAAAAGTGGAAGAATATCCAGTGGAGGAAATGGGAAAGGAAGGACAAGAATAGCAAAGATAAAAAGAGGCAGTTGCACACATTAATTTTGTACACTGTAAGCGTTGCCAGATTGCTGTTTTGAGACATTTGTATTCTTACTGGTTGCTGTGGTGGTGTTATCAGCTTTACAGATGTCAAAATGCAGTGCATGTGGAAGAGTTTTGTAAGGGACCATGCAGTGGCTTCATGTATTTGTCCAGGGAGTTTATTTTAGGACACAAAGGAGAAGACAGCTTGTACTTAGAAGAGGAGAACTGGTCAGTAGAAGAGGAAGGAATGGTTAAACTTTGATGAGTTTTACAAGGATTTGAAACTTGCATGAAGAGGGTCTACTAGGCAAATTGGTTAATGTGGATGGATCTCTGGGACGATCTGGAGGAAGTAGCAAGACCGCAGAAAAACCTAGCATACGTACAGCTCTAGAGAGAGAAGTGCCATTAAGGTGACTTCCGAATTACAGTCTGGAAGAACTCAGGGAGGTTGCTAAACATGAACTGGCTACACTAGCTACTTGCATAGGTATGCAGTGGCTGGGGGACAATGAGCTCTGTCCTTTGAAACTATTTTCACACTGTGATATCCAGTTTTCTGCTGGCTGGTATATACAATGGATGTGCAATTTTGATATGTATTTTAGGCCTAGTTGTCAGGTAAATAATCAGGAAAATAATGGGGTTTAAATCTAATACCACAAATAACTTTTAAAAGTAAACATAGATTTTTCTGGCTGAAAATCTGTCAATTTAGTGAAGGTTTATGAGCTTTCCGGTCACATTTATAAATAAGGCATTTAGTAAGAAGGCAGCATCCAGTTATGACTGTAGTCTGATTTACAGAAAAACTACCTGCCACAATATGATGGTGAGTCAAAAGAGGCCATTAGATTATCTCTTTCTCAACATGTACATATCAATACAGTACAAGTGAAAAATGAGTTTGAAGATTCTAACAGAAGACAAAGTGCCTTTCACCTAGACAGTATAATTCTGCAGGATTTCCCTCTCAGTCAGTACGAAGCTGTGAAACTTCATGCCTGTCAATTCCTTCCTCAGAAAACTTGTCCATACAGACTCAGAAGTAATCCTCCAATAAGCAATATAAGTGTGGCAGAGTAAGATGGAGGGGGATTTTATTTCCAGCTTTCTTAACACCATATGCTCATTTAATCCCACTCTTCATTTAGTTAGAGGTAATCCCTGAGTACTCCAGTACAAATTACATTCAAACATAAATTATGTGTATGAGTGTACCTGTATATAACACTGCATGTGTCTCTTAGGCCACAAATGAGAATTACAGTGAGGAAAAAAAGCTGAAATTTACTGTTCAAAAATCTACTGTCTATTCATCTATAGCTGTTAAAAAAAAAAATAAATCGGAAACTACCCACAGTCATTTTCAGTTTCTCACTAGTTAAGAACAACTGCACCAGTTTAAACTACTTTTTAAAGGAAATGTGACAAGCCCAGCCAATGTCACTTAAGTGGTTGAGACAGAAATTCCACTAAATCCTAATGTATGATTTACAAGGCATATGTCAAATATTTCACATATGTACAAAAATGACAGGGAAAAAAAATAGTTCAGCTCTGTAAACACTGGGTACAGTTAAATAACACAGAACTTCTGGAGAATGCTGTACTTTCTACTCAGTCATGCAACTTGAGTGGTGCCAGCTGGCTCCTGAAAGAAAAAAGAAGTCCACTTGAGCAAGTTGCTCTCCAGAATGAGATCTGAAGACAAGACGTGACTGATGATAGCTGAGAAAGAGCAGTTACTGTTAACTGGGAAAACAAGCAGTAGTGCCAGCATGAGTATAGCAGAGATGTGTGTATCTATCCCTGCAGCTCCAGAAACTGTATGACATGGTTGCAGTACCTACACACAAAGCTTCCCCCTGCAATTATGGCCACCACAAAAATGCGTTTGACTGAATTTAAAATGTTTCACTCCATAAGGAAAGGAAGCTAACTGTAGCATGTTGGATTTTCACAGTGCAGTGGGAGAAGCTCCAAAATTTTCTTCTCAGACAGCAATGTGACTGGTAACTCTCTTGTTGTACATTCATAAAATCACTTATGCTTTAATAATTATTAAATCAGATTGAGCAGGTAATTATTCTGTAACGAGGATTAACTGCTTATAAGGTGTTTGGTCATGAAGGACAGACATTTTCAACATTTACATTAAAATGTTGCTCTTTTTCCAATGAGTAAGTGAAAGACACTTCTGAAGTGAGATGAAATAGAACCTTTTCAGTTTAAAATGAGAAATGTTGTCATGGAGTAAGTAAAAATGGAAGGTTAAAAGTATTCTGAAAGGTAAATGTCTACTTGTTGCTTCTTTTATACCTTAATATGGTAATACGGATAACATGAACTCCCAAGACCTTCTGAGAAGTGCTTTCCAGCCTGATCCAGGGAAATGCCTAATCCAGACCCTTAGATTCTGGATAATTCAGGACTCTTCCAGTTTGGTAACAAGCAGAGCCATTATGCCTGAAGAGTCAGTAAGGCCATATCAAAAAGTTCAGTGCAAGAAGAGCTTTTCATTAGAACAAATTTTAGCTGCAAAGTAGAAGTAGCAAGCAGAAACAAACCCAATTTCTTTTCCCACCTCACTCTGCCACTCACCTCTCAGTGTTTTAAACATATTGCAGACTTTTTTTTTTTCATGTGAAACAATAGTGCTCGTGACTGCAAAACTTCTGGTATACCTCTGTCATTTCACAGTGATGTTAATGACCAAACCTCTGCCTTTACATCATAGCAAACGGGATATTTTAATGCTTTGGAAGTTATGTTTGCTTCTGTGCTGAAAATTCTAGTGTTGTCTGAATGAATGTGTGGAAAAGAATCACTAGTTGTATTTTAAGTGAATTATGTGCCAGAACCTCGCAATTCTTATGAATGAGTAACCTCGTAACTTTCAGAGGCATAACTCAAAGGAAGCAAAGACACTCCAGGATGTATTCATTTGCAGAGTTGTTACCATAGCTTTGGCCCCTATTTATAGACTTGCCATTCTTACCATGTAGTGACTTCTCCAAAACTGACCATGACAGAGTCAGTGTCCTCTGCATTAGCATTCATTTGCATCACCCCCCTTGCTGTTGTTGGCACCTCGTTTCAGCTCGTGTCACTTTGTTTTTTTTTTCTTCTGCAAATGCATCTTTTCCAATTCATCTTCACCACTGAGATATTTTTCTCCTGGTTTTAAAGGCACTGGCAGATAGAAAAGTATTGGCTCCACCCATCTCCAAGAGGATGATAAAAAAACCTTGTTTTATGAATGGCCAGTGTGACTACTGTGATTGGGACCCGCAGCTACATTGTTTTCCCTTGTAATCATATTAAGTCAGATGAAGGAGAAAGAAAGGCAGCTAGAGAGTATTAATAGATCTTGGGGGCGTGATAGATCTTAAGGTCTGTAACTGTGCTGCAGAAAGCCACTCATTTATCTGCCTCTTAGTAGGAATCTCTAGAAATAGAACTGTTTTACATTATGTTGTCCCTAAAGATATAAAAATACATACATTCTAATTGCACTTTGGAGAAAGAAAATTAATAAAGACAATTGTGCCATTCCCCATTAGTGGAAATGCCCTACAGTTAACCTGCCCCAAGCACTTTCAGTATCACTGAATCCCTTGGGTGGGATTTTCCAAAGTGCCAGCATTAGCTCAGCCCTGCTCCCATTAAAATCAATCACTGACTTCAGCCTGGGAGGAGAATCCAGAGTCCCTGTGGTGCCCTGTATGTTGGAAGATCCTAATCTTTGTGTGTGTGCTGTTGCTTCCCTGTATTTATGTGCATGGCTGCACAGGTGCTCAGATAGATTCACAAGGGCCAGGATTTTCCTCAGAGGACCTAAAAAGGAACCAGAAAGTCAGCTGTGTGGAATGAAGAGTAATGGAGGATAATATAAATCATGGAGGAAAGGGAACTTCCCATAAGATGAAACTTCATCAAGTGCCTAGTGAAGTCAATTAATTGCAGCCTCTGTGCGCCAATTCACAGGGCAAAACCCTCCAGAACGTTTTCAGTGCAACTTCACAACAGTGTATTTTCTATCTGAGGAATCCAACTGCCAAAGGCAGTCATCAAAGCAAAGAGTTTAGTAGAATTAAAAAAGGGATTTAGGAAGCTTTGTGAGCAAAGACATTTGCATCTGCATGTGCTAGATTAAAACAATGCAGGGGACAAACAAGGTTCCTGCTTCAGCAGCATAAGCTGATTGCTTTTAGGGTCAAGAAGAAATGTTTTCTAGCCCTGTGTTAGCCCTGCTGATTTACTGAGCTGTGTGATGCCATGGTTTGAGTTCTCACTAAAAGGAATGATAATGAATGCTGTAGGTAGGTTATTTGCTAGTCTATATTATGGTAATGCTGGTACTTCCATCAAAAGAGTATCAGTCACTGAGTCTGTGATGAAGAAAATCTCGCAAGCAAGGGACTGGTTTGGCACTGGTGAGAGCAGAATTCTGAGCCTGGTTATGAACAAGACTTCCTTTATGATAGTGGAGAGATAGTTTACACCCTGTGCTTTAAATCATCACCTGAGAAATGGGAAGACAGTACGTCTCTGGTTCTCAGAGGTGGAATGAGGGGAAAGTGCATAAATAGGGTGGCCGTATTTTCATTCACAGCCATTCTGTGCTTTGGATTCAGACCTGTCATCCCACTGTAAATCAAGAGTACTTTAGCTGGAATTAGGCATGATTTTCCTGATTCACACAGATGAAATTAGTTCAGAAAATGGGGTTTTCATTCCACTGTTTGTGGTGCCCCTCTGTTTGAACTTGTTCCCACATGCAAATAGCAGCAGCATTCGTAAGAACAGTAGCCCTGAGAAAGCTTAGCGACCTTAACCTAGAACCTGAGCAGTTTCTGCACTGGATTATGTACTGTGCTGGCTGGCTTGAACCCCAGATGCTCCTGTCCAAGCCTTCATTCCTTTTATGGACTACTGTTGTCATTACACCTGTTGCTTCAAGGTCAGATCCCCTTCAAGATATTCTTGTTTACTCTGAACAGTAGATAAGGTCTGAGAAAAGACATTTTTAATGTATAGGCTGGACAAGCTGAATTATTTATATTAATGGCTATGGGTGCTATACCTGTTGCTAAGAAATACTGCAGTACTTTGTCATAACTCCCATTTGGAGATGCCATTATAGCTAGCTGAGCAGTAACAGATACAGTATAGGCTGAACAAGCTATTGATGTACTGGAAAGGCTTTTTAATGATTTTGTACCTTGAACACTGTAGTTGGAAAAAGAATCGATAAAGAAGCAGGTGGAAACAGTCAGACTGCTCTTCTCCTTGTTAGAGCTGGCAGGGGTCACAGGTGCTCGCAGTTCCATGATGGGATAGCTGCATGTATATAGGTGTACTTATACATGCACATATAAATACATAGTTAGGATTGATAGAGCTTAGATCAGACCTAGCTGGTCTTCACCAAAATGTGAAATTTCTACTGCACAAGTCATTGACTTTTCTTGGGTCCAACAAAGCAATCAAAATGGGAGGTTGTCTGGGTTATTTTTAAATTTTGAACTCTCATATTTCCAGCCTTTGCCTGGTGTGTCCTTCATGGAAATTCCCCCAACCGTCTAATGATCCAAAAGCCTATGTAATCTTCATTTATTTATGTTTTCTTACTCAGAATTATTTAAATAGAGAAAATAAAACCTTTGAAGGGTTTGAAGCTAAGCTCAGCTGCCAACACTACTTAGCCATACTTAAAATTGAGATAGACAACAACATTTAGGGAGAAAGAAGGGTCAATAGCTGTGGAATTATTGCCCTGATTAAAAACAATGATCCGTTTTATCCTTTCTTATTTGGAAGCAGATACACATTTAAACTGACCTCTTAACCTACTCAAAAGGCTTAACTATTTTTATTATTTTATTAGCTGTCTATTTCACTGGCAGATGTATGACTAATCCTTGTACCACTTTGAAAACCTTACCCAATGTCTACTACAGGTATGTACTATTTTCCTGGCCTGGGGGATGATTTTACATTAGTAACTGGTGTATGTAATTGGATAGTAGGTCTGTAGGATGCACACAGATCCAATCTGGTCCTCAAGCTAAAATGGTCTGGCTCTGATCTCTGCCCTGCATTAAATTAACTGTGTTCTGTTGTCTGCTGAGGCTCAGGGCAACTTAGCAAGTTTGATGCAAAGGGGTAACATTTGCATGCACCAAAAGCAGAGTTTGCATTAGTCAGGTGCAGTGTTTTTTTTCCTTTCGATACAATTTCATAGCGAAGCTTTGCACACTTCATGGCACGCAGCTCCTCAACTGCTCTGGTGTTGAACGTGACTTTGCAGTGCTTCTGTGCCGGGTTAGGTGTAGCGGGAGCTGCATGAGCTACCGAATGAGCGTGGCCATGGCACACCTAAATTACTCCTTGCACTGCCCATGCACTTGCTGTGCTTACTCGTGAATCTCGAGTCTGCTTCTGCGGGAGGTGGTGCCTTTCTAATCCCTTTGGGGTCCCTTCAGAGGATGGTTGGGAAAGTATGGTGGGATTAATACAACCTGGAGACACAGTCTAAACCTGCTGGTAACAGCATGGTCACTGCTAGCTCACTCTCACTGCTGACACTCAGCAAGTGCAGAATGGCACTGCAAATTGACGTATTTAATACTTTTATTAAATAATGTGAACCCAGACATTTGTTAATCGTGGAACATTTCCACAAACTATGAAGCGGTGTAGCAGTAGTGGTCTATTATGTTGAATGCTTGGATTCAAATAATTTTATTTGCAACTCCAGAAGGCTGCCGCAGTCTCTTGGCGATGAGTGTGTGTATTTTCGTTCAACTGATAATGTGTAAAAGAAATTCAGAACTGTAGGTGAGGTAGTCTGCCATTTCTGCATCCCTAACTTTGATCTCAGCTCGCCTGGGATAGTAATCATCAACATTCTATTACCTTGTCCAAAATGCGGAAGCGATTACATGCTAAGGCTAATCTATATAGCAAAGATTTTTTGCTAAATACATTAGAATTGTATGCGTGAACCCCATCTTCCAAATGACTCAAGTGTGTACACACCGATTTTCTCCATGTACGAACTTGTACTTTCAAAGCTGCCTCTTCACGTGACTTCTGACCTCGCGTCTAACCTCGCCGGTGAATTAGTATTTACAGAAGTAAAACAACGGGCGTGATTTTGCATAGGGGTTCTCGTGTGGAAAATACGGTGCTGTGGCGGACTGAAGTTTCTCCTTGTCGAACCCTGGCCGACGGCACCCGAGGTGGCACACGCCGGTGGGCCGGCACGGTGCGGCAGCAGCCCCCGCGCAGGGGC